>NC_073693.1:273190349-273367432 GCF_029784155.1 Uranotaenia lowii | reverse complement strand
TAGAAAGGGACTCCATAATTTTTGGGTAGGCCAAAAAATTGCCAACGATTAATCAACCGACTGCGAAAACCCTTAGACAAGGAGTTAACATAAATCAGTGGCGGTCCAGGACCCTGGCATACACACAACTTTTCCGATCCGAGCAGCAAACATCCTAATTTAACGGCACCTTGTTTGTGAGCCCGAAAATTGGTTTAGAACAATGACTGTCTGGCTAGCCCAAAACATCCAGGGCAGGACGATGACAACGAAAACGAAAACATCAACCAACAGGAACTGGGAGCTGCCGGAAAACGGAAATCCTGGCCTGGTATTGGGTCGGGTTGGCGTTGCTGCCTTCTGGCTAGCTAGCCAGAAGAACAAGTTTCATGTTGGGTTTTCGAAAACCCAGATTACGGTGGAAGCGTTGCTAACTTACTATTTGCTTCATTTCATTATCATCTTTCTCACTCATTGGTGTTTGGATCGGACATCTGGAAAAGTTGGTGCTGATTTGATAACGTTTTCGAAGCTTTGTCAATTTTAATAAACGGTTCAATATGGAATATTCATTTATTTTAGATAGATAAAGTCTTTAGTTTCCTAGGTTCTTGTTTCTTGTTTCTTGCTCCTTGTTCCTTGTTCCTTGATCCTTGTTCCTTGTTCTTTGTTCCTTGTGTAAAGATGAGTTGAAGGCTATGCAGAAAATAAATCAAATAAAATAAAATAAAATAATAGTTGTTTTCGGCAACACTGAAGATTTATAAAATTAAAGTAAAATTCTATGGCAAAGATTGTTATTTTGGCAACACATAGCAAAACAACCAAAAACAACGTCGGTCGTTGATCTATTTTTGTAAGCGACAGACGCATCTGAGTGAATCTCTCGACTGACTCTATTGAATTATAAACAAACGTATGCAAAAGTATCGGAAAGTGATTTGACGTCTACCAAAAACAAATCAATCTACAAACGCGCCGTTAGTAAACGCAGATTTTTAAGAAAGCGGTTGCGGATTGTTTGTTTTGATTTGACCTTCCAGTGGAAAAGACGGATTGGCTGAGGAAGCGCAGATTTTGAGGCTACTGCTCCTGGTTGTTTGTTTTGATTTGGCCTTCCGATGGATAGAGAAGGAATTGGCTAAGAAAGCGCAGATTTTGGTTTGTTTTGATTTGGCCTCCAATGGATGAAGACGGAATTGGCTAAGGAAGCGCTGATTTTCAAGGCTTCTGCTGCTGATTGTTCGTTTTGATTTTGCCTCCAGTTGATTAAGATCAAGGTGGATCAAGAGGAAATTGGCTTAGGAAGCCTCAATTTTCAGTCTGCAGCTGGTGATTGTTTTTTTTATTTGGCCTTTCGGTGAAAAAAAAAACGGATTGGCTTAGGAAGCACAGATTTGAAAACTGCTGCTGCTGATTGTTTGTTTTGAGTTGGCCTACCGTCGAAAAAAGGCGGATTGGCTAAGGAAGCGCAGATTTCCAAGGCTGCTTCTGCTGTTCGTTTGTTTGTTTTGAAATGGCCTTCCAGTGGAAAAAGACGGATTGGCTTAGGAAGCGCTTGTTTTCAAGGCAGCTTCAGCTTATTGTTTGTTTTGATTTGGCCTTCCGGTGGATAGAGAAGGAATTGGCTTAGAAAGCGCAGATTTTTAGGCCGCAGTTGCGGATTGATTGTTTTGAAATGGCCTTCCGGTGGAAAAAAGCGGATTGGGCTAGAAAGCGTAGATTTTCAAGGCTGCGGTTGCGAATTATTTGTTTTGATTTGGCCTTTCGGTGGATAAAGAAGGAATTGGCTTAGAAAGCGCACATTTTAAGGTTTCTGCTGCTGATTATTTGTTTTGATTTGGCCCTCCGATAGATAAAGAAGGAATTGGCTAAGAAACGCAGATTTTCAAGGCTGCTGCTGATTGTTTGTTTCGGTTTGGCCTCCCGGTGAGAAAGAAGGAATATGCTTAAAAAGCGCAGATTTTCAAGGCTGCTGCTGATTGTTTGTTTCGATTTGGCCTCCCGGTGGAAAAAGAAGGAATTGGCTTAAAAAGCGCAGATTTTCAAGGCTGCTGCTGATTGTTTGTTTTGATTTGGCCTTTCGATGGATGAAGAAGGAATTGGCTTAGGAAGCGCAGATTTTAAGGCTGCTGGTGATTGTTTATTTTGATTTGGCTTTCCGATGGAAAAAGACGGATTGGCTTAGCAAGCTCAAATTTTCAGTCTGCTGCTGGTGATTTTTTTTTTATTTTGTCCTTTCGGTGGAAAAGACGGATTGGCTTAGAAAGCGCAGATTTTAAGGCTGGTGATGCTGATTGTTTATTTCGATTTGGCCTCCCGGTGAATAAAGAGGGAACTAGCTTAGAAAGCACATATTTAAAGGCTGCTGCTGGTGATTGTTTTTTTTATTTGGCCTTCCGGTTAAAAAAGACGGATTGGCTTAGGTTGCCCATATTTGGTTTGTTTTGATTTGGCCTACCGGTTGATGAAGAAGGAATTGGCTTAGAAGCGCAGATTTTGAGGCTGCTGCTCCTGTTTGTTTGTTTTGATTTGACCTTCCGGTGGATCAAGAAGGAATTTGTTTAGAAAACTCATAGTTTCAATCTGCTGTTGGTGATTGATTTTTTTTATTAGGCCTTCTGGTGAAAATGACGTAATTGGATTAGGAAGTGCAGATTTGAAGGCTGCTGTTGTTGATTGTTTGTTTTGATTTGGCCTTCCGGTGGATCAAGAGGAAATTGGCTTAGGAAGCGCAGATTTTTAAAGCTGCTGCTGGCGATTGTTTGTTTTGATTTGGCATCCAGATGATAAAGAAGGTTTTGGCTTAGGAAGTGCATATTTTCAAGGCTGCTGCTGCTGATTGTTTGTTTTGATTTGGCCTACCGGCAGAAAAAGACGGATTAGCTTTAAAAGCGCAGATTTTAAAGACTGCAGTTCTGATTGTTTGTTTTGATTTGGCCTTCCGGTGGAAAACGCCAGATTGGCTTAGAAAGCGCAGATTTTCAAGGTTGCTGCTGATTATTTGTTTCGATTCGGCCTTCCTTTGGATTCCATATTTCTTGTCCCATGTTAATTTTTCTTTGCTTTTCACTTTTGTCAACTTTCATCTTTTAAAGAAATATTTCACAATCCTCCTCTACTTTGGTGATTATGGTAAACTGCCATCGAAAACTACTTAGAAAAAAGCTGCAGACAAGATAAAGATGGCCTATCGAACCCGACTTTTCCCTCCTTCAGGCTCGTTTCGAGCCATTGAGCGGATCGAATTACCCGAAAGTGCTCCCATTCAATTTTCTGCCTTGACTTAAGTGCACTACCAGCTAGTAAGCAAGCTAGCTAGCTACCTACCTGGCAAAAGAAGGCAGCACAGCTTCCTATATAGAACACATATGATACGATGTGGTACGTCACGTGCTACAAAATATGGCTCCCGGAATACGTGTAGCAGGAAGTCAGGAGAACTGAATCAGACGGGTTGGTTCCGGGTAGCAGTGTCACCGGTATATCTGGGCAGGACATATTTATAGCCGTGCGGCACACGGAATACGTTCTGGGGAATCTATTAGCCGGCAAATCCAATCCCATATCCCGTTTTTTTTCCCCTTTCTGCCAACAAAGCAAAACCGCAGCTTGGTTAAGATTATTGTTGACAGCCATAAGGAAAAAAAACCAACAAAATTTAATCCTGATGTTGACAGCATTTAAGAAACGGGGCAGGATAAGATGGAGTTACCCTAAAGTAGGTGTCTAGATGAGTGGGTAGACATGCAGCCCCGGAATGGCCGGAAGTTTTTCCGCTTTAAAGCGGTCTAAGTTAAACTTCAAATCGAGGGCTGTTTTATTCTTTGATGATACCTCTTTCGAAATGATCTATCGTGTTTCTTTATTTTCATATTTCAGTTGGAGACAAATTAAGCACTTTTCGAAGTCTTCAGTCGATACATCAAAACTAAAATTTTAATTAGAGGAGATAAGGGCACAACGAGCACCCGGGGCATAATAAGTACTCCTCTTTTCTACAAAAGAACCTATTTTCTTAAACAAATTTCATGAGGATTTGTTAGGTAGTACACCTATAGTTTTAATTTTTCACCAAAAAAGAAATATTCTTATCATCTTTACAGAAATATAAAAAAATACCAGTTAGGTTCTCAAGTGACGAAAAGATTATAATTTTTGAGCACCACGAAATAAGCTTTGATGACCTTTAAATCATCTTCATCTAAAATATACGCACTGCAACATGATTTACACATTGTTTCTCAATTTTCACCATCATTAAATTTTTGATTTATCACTTAAATCAATTTAAAACGCGTTTTTACATAAATTTGTTGACTCGAGGTGAACAGAGCACTATCAATCGGGGCACGATGAGCTTTTTCTGTCGTATAATCTTGCAGCGAATTCAACTCGATGAAGTCGACTGAATAATAGAGCTACAGATTGCCTTGTTTCATCTGACGATTTGACCTTTCGGTGAGGTGTCGAAGAGGTAAACAGAGGACTCGAGTTCGATTCCTGTTCGAAGTGTTTTTATTTTTCAAGTATGTACCATTCATGATTGATTTGTTGATTGTTACATTATACGGCTAGTAGCATCATCCGCCAAACAAAGCGCCAGAAACAAAATGTATGAGCGTGTGTGAATTGTTTGAATTCTACAAACAGACCTAGATTATTTTGTTATTGCTTTGTTTGATGGATCTACGTCCCACCGTTTAGTGCAAAATGCGTCGATCATGAATGGTAAATGAAAAAAAAATCACCTCGACCAGGAATCGAACTCGAACCTACTGATTATCTCTCCGATTTCTAACCAATAGGCTAAACCGTCAGATGAAACAAGTCAAGCTGCAGCTCTATAATCCAGTTGACTTCATCGAGTTGAATTCGCCGCTAGATTCTACGGCAGAAAATGCTTATCGTGCCCCGATTAATGGTGCTTATACTGCCTCAGTGGGGGGGGGGGGGGGGGGGGGGTTCTCATTATGTCTCTACAGTGATTGATTTTCAGCATTTGCCCAAGAAATTTAAAATGCATTTTTAAACGATTTTATCTACTTTTTCAAGTACCTTTAGGACTTTTTCAGTGTCTGAACACGAAACAATGAAGTAACTCACAAATTATAGCTTTTTTTATGATTAAATTAGCGTCCTTCTTAAGAAGCCAATTTTGCCCATATCTACCCTATTGAAAAATACAAATCAGCTCTCCACCTGAAGCAACGAACATATTCGTCAAGTTATGTAGTGAGACGGAGGACTATGTAAATAAAAAAAAATCTCCAGTTGAAGGGTGCTTGGAACGGGTGAATAACAATTTTGATGGAAACTACTTATATAAACTCCATTTTTTGGACCAAAACAATAAAAATCATATCAGAATTGTAATGGAACGCTTATGTTTGCTAACAATGTAATGTGAAAAAATGTGAGAATTTGTCCGTTTCACGGAAATCGGAAAACCGGGCCATATCAGACTTGTATCGAACGAACATTGACTAATCGGGCTAGACCGGATAAATTTGGTCAATCTGAATCTTTCTTTTATCTCATTTTTCATGTCTCATTTCTCATGTCTCATTTCTCATGTTTCTCCTGTATCATGTCTCATGTCTTGTGTCTCATGTCTCGTGTCTGATGTATCATGTTTCATGTCTCATGTCTCATGTCTCTTATCTCATGTCTCATGTCTCATGTCTCATGTTCAATGTCTCATGTCTCATGTCTCATGTCTCATATCTCATATCTCATATCTCATATCTCATATCTCATATCTCATGTCTCATGTCTCATGTCTCATGTCTCATGTCTCATGTCTCATGTCTCATGTCTCATGTCTCATGTCTCATGTCTCATGTCTCATGTCTCATGTCTCATGTCTCATGTCTCATGTCTCATGTCTCATGTCTCATGTCTCATGTCTCATGTCTCATGTCTCATGTCTCATGTCTCATGTCTCATGTCTCATGTCTCATGTCTCATGTCTCATGTCTCATGTCTCATGTCTCATGTCTCATGTCTCATGTCTCATGTCTCATGTCTCATGTCTCATGTCTCATGTCTCATGTCTCATGTCTCATGTCTCATGTCTCATGTCTCATGTCTCATGTCTCATGTCTCATGTCTCATGTCTCATGTCTCATGTCTCATGTCTCATGTCTCATGTCTCATGTCTCATGTCTCATGTCTCATGTCTCATATCTCATGTCTCATGTCTCATGTCTCATGTCTCATGTCTCATGTCTCATGTCTCATGTCTCATGTCTCATGTCTCATGTCTCATGTCTCATGTCTCATGTCTCATGTCTCATGTCTCATGTCTCATGTCTCATGTCTCATGTCTCATGTCTCATGTCTCATGTCTCATGTCTCATGTCTCATGTCTCATGTCTCATGTCTCATGTCTCATGTCTCATGTCTCATGTCTCATGTCTCATGTCTCATGTCTCATGTCTCATGTCTCATGTCTCATGTCTCATGTCTCATGTCTCATGTCTCATGTCTCATGTCTCATGTCTCATGTCTCATGTCTCATGTCTCATGTCTCATGTCTCATGTCTCATGTCTCATGTCTCATGTCTCATGCCTCATGTCTCATATCTCATATCTCATATCTCATGTCTCATGTCTCATGTCTCATATCTCATGTCTCATGTCTCATGTCTCATGTCTCATGTCTCATGTCTCATTTCTCATGTCTCATGTCTCATGTCTCATGTCTCATGTCTCATGTCTTATGTCTCATGTCTCATGTCTCATGATATATAATATCTCATTTTTCTCAGGACTCATATATCATATCTCATGTCTCATTTTTCATGTCTCATTTCTCATGTCTCCTTTCTTATGTCTCTTGTCTCATGTTTCATATCTCATTTTTCATGTCTCATGTCTCATGTCTCATGTCTCATATCTCATGTCTCATTTTTCATGTCTCATTTCTCATGTCTCCTTTCTTATTTCTTGTGTCTCATGTTTCATATCTCATTTTTCATGTCTCATGTCTCATGTCTCATGTCTCATGTCTCATGTCTCATGTCTCGTGTCTTATGTCTCATATATGTATCATGTACTACTATTATTTTTTGATTAATTAGACTGAGTCGATTTGAGGTCATTTTTTAGTTATCAGAGCCTGAGGTCAAAAGATCTTCTTTTTAGCTCTCGAGTCATATATCCATTAATTTTGACGAATCACTCAGATGGTTTTGTTTTAGAAATTGTATCGCCAATATGTTATGATAAAATCACGCCATATTTCTTCCATCATCCGACTCTCACAATTTCACGGTCCAACTGAACGATGGTGATTGTACGATATTGTTGCGACTAGAGTAATTCCAGCAAGCCAGCTCCAGTCATCCTCACATCCTCGAAATGCTCAAATTACCGGAAAGTGCTGGTTTCCCGTGCCGTGTTGTTCAGTGCCTGGGTCTAGGTTTGGGTCTGGGTTCGGATCAATTTGAACATACACACCGGAATAATAGGAATTGTTGCTGGCAACCAGCCGGCAGCAGGCCCACAAAATCTTTCGCTCGTAAAATATATTATGCGTGAGTGATTCTTCGAGCTCAATTTGTCCACCCGATCGAAGGCGGGCACCCAACACAAACAACGCCATTTGGCCTTCCCCCTTTCCCAGTTTTGTGAACATAAAAGTCGGCTTCCGGTTTGCTGAAACCGAGAGTGTGGCACAGAAAAGCTGACTCGATTCGATTCGAGTGGTTCCAGATTGATACCGAGAGCTAACAGCACAAATTATTGTTATTATATTTTCAATTCTGCGATGTGTCTTGCCTTTAATCGTGACTCAAATTATTGGATTTTATGTTTATCTCTGTTAAAATCAATTATAATTTGCATTTCGATACTGTTGATTCAAAATAAAGTTAAAAGCTTTTGAATATTTTGTACAATTTAATTTGAAATATGGAATTAAAGTTATACATGAACAATCGGCTACATTGTTTTTCGCATTGTGCAACGTTCACCTTGGGTAGACTCACAGATTTGCATCCACGGTTCTCGGAACAATTTCGACCTGCCAAAATTTCCCCGGGGTGCTTTTTGCCCGGAATTTTCGCGAAAAGGTCAGATAAATTATTTCCATGAGGCCGTAGGAAAATGGTCGACAAAAAACGATGAAGCATTTACATACCTAGAATTCCAAGGTGTACCAGATAGAAGGTTCTAACAAAAAAGGATTTATTGAGCGCAAATTCTCTTCTTATGTCTTAAAAAGAAAAAGGTGACAAATTGAACATCCTTCAAACAAGCGACCCTTTAAGAGTGATCCCTTTAAGAGTGAAAAGTAAATTGAAGTTTTGTAATTTACTCCTTGTAAAACATATGCTTTTCATATGCATATGCTGCAACTTTTTCCCTTGGGAAATGTATTGTTTTAGTATAGTTTGAGGTAAATCTCCGATATTTAAAAAATAGGGACATTTTCCAAGAGTAAGCCAGTCAAGGACAAATGGCTTGAAATCCTATCAAATGGTATACCTAGTTTGAAGGAAAAAAATAAAGAGGAATAGTGCAAGGGCCTAAGGAATTGCATGAAGACGAAATTTCATATTTTTTTGTAGTTAAAATTTTATTAGTAATGTTAAAAAAAAATATTGAAAAAGGAGAATAATTTTACCCCGTTTTACTGTATCTAATTTTAATTACTGGCACGGCAAAGCCGTAGGAACAGGAGGGTTTTAGGGTTCTACCCCCCTTCCCCCCCCTCAGAGGGTCCTCCAAAACTGCCGAGCGAAATGTTTTTCTCTTAACTCGTTATTGAAATTTCCAAATATAATTTTAAAGAACGACTAAAATCATTCGAGAGTAACATTCTCGACTCTGGAGCAAGATTGCCGAAATTAGCTTAGCTTGATTGACTACTCACACCTGAATCATTGAATCTAAAATGCTTCATTTTCATTTTTCACGAAATTATTTTCTCTGAACAAGTTTAGGCTTTTGGATTTTTTTTTCTCTAATTTTCAATAAATGACATATTTTTTTTATCAATTTTCAATTCAATTTTTTTATAAGTAATGCATTTTGAAAACCATAATCGCAAGCGTGGCTCAGTAGAGAAAAATCCACATCGCCAATGGTTGCTACTCCGTGATTGATCGAGGCTAACAGTTTTGCGCAAAGGTCGAGCTATTTTTTCAATCCGCTAAGCGAGCTATTTTTTCAATCCTATTCTTGAAATTATTATCTATTTGATGAACATTGTTAAACTGCAACAAATAAAACCCTAGATTATAACCACATTTTGTAGTTGTTTTTATTCGAATGCTTTCCGATACATCTTTCTCAGTAATTCAATAGTAAAAACTCCTCATGTCTGATCTTTTAATGAGTGGGTTGGTTCCACTTTGAACTCAAAAATAACAGCTATTGCACTGTATCAAACATATTTTGATTTTCTATTCCAGAAAATTCCTTCATGTGTCATTCTAGTGCAACTAATACTCCTATTTTTCCCCTGTGAATGTATTAAATTTACATTCCAAGATATAAAATTTTAAAGGCATAGCTCCAATGGTTGTTGAAAATACATTGGGCAGTATATTACTCGTAATACTTGAATACTAATTAAATTATAAAACCTGAAAAAATAAACGCCCTCGCTATTGACGTATTTTTATAAATTACCTAGTTGTATTAATATAACAAAATAACTAAAGAGATCTTTCAAATAATGCTGCATCGCCCTTGAAACAAAAAGTTATAAAAACTAATCGATTGAATGAGACGCGAAAAATACCTATTGTTTTTTCTCTCAATTAACAAAGTATTTTTATTGAAGAAACTTTAATATTTTTGTCATATTCTTATCATCATTATCCCTATCTACGTGAAATTTTGATAAAAATAAAAATTTGAAACCAGTCACTAGCGCCCCAAACGAAATATTTTGAAAAATTTGTATAGTATATTGAATATTGAAGTTGAATTAAATTTCGAAAGAAAATTTTGACGTGATGTTTATAGTTTGAAAACTTGTATTTTATTCTGGTTAAACAAGCTCTAGGCCGCATGTTTAATTTAAAACCTCTTTTTGATAATCTTTGCACTTTTTATACTTGCAAATTTTAGTTAACTCTGAATCTTTGTATTTGGAAGTGTTGTTTTCAAATTTTTTCAAGATTTTTTCTACATAATTTTTTTTAATGATTTCCAAATTTGTCTGAATATTGACTGCATTTCGAGGAAAATTTGGAATGAACGTCTCGGGTTTTGCCCGGTTGGGACAAAATCCTGACTTAAATCTTGGTTTTTCATTTCAAACTTAGATTAGAAGCATTTTTTTTTCATTTCAATCTAAGATTATATGCTATTTCCATATTAAAATCATTAAAATCTCATCATTTTGGAGAATGAAAAGAAAATATGTATTCAAAATTACAAACCATTTTAAGATTTGGATTTGAAATTTAAACTTTAAATTCTTCTTCACAAATGAAACCAATTAAGTTTCATAGCGATGAAACAGTCTTTGCAATTTTCATTCAGATTCACGAGTTGAATTATGAACGAAATATTGAGAAAAAAAATTTATATTGAAAACCAAAAATTCAGAGTTCTGATTCAAATTTCGCTTGTTGGTGAATAGTTCATAGTAATTATTGTTTAAAATTCAGATTCAAAAATCTTTTTTAAAATATGAAATAAGTTTTTGAACTTCGATTAAAAATGCAGGATTCACATTCAGAATTGAAGTTAAATATTCAGTTTCAGGTAGAAGTTAAGTTTTATTAAAGATTAAAATATCATTGTGAGAATTTCATCACAGATTCATTTTGCAGTAGGTTACACCCAGCAAACATTTTTGAAGCTTTATTCTTATGCCGTTTTGATTTACGTTCCATATACATTACAAACTGATTATATAAAAGTTGATAAAATAGCATTTACCTATCAAAGTGGAAGCAATATAAAAACATAAACTTCATTTCTTTCTAAAGCGACGAAAACAATACCAATTGGGTGCTATCCGACATCTTATTCGTACTGACCGGCAGTTCAGTACCTTCCAGATTCCTTCCAGATTTTGTCTGGATCTTCCAGACTTCTTGGACTTCTGCCAGACCTTTTTTCAGGTTTCCAGACTTCCAGACTTTTATCATTGACAATTCCAGACTTTTGGGTTGAGACATTAATGTTTCTAAGAAACATTGAAAATTCAAAATAGTCATGGTATTATATGGCAGGCAATGATTAGAATTTTTCAATTATAAATTCAGAAGTGGAAAGCTATCAATTTTGGCAAATGCTTCGAGGATGTATGTTTAATTGAGAGTCATGTAGGTGATAGTGACAGAAACAACGATTAGTGGCTATCTTCAACGCTAAGATCTGGCGACCAAAAAAAAAAGTCACCACCTTTAAAAGTGTAAGTTTTCGTTTTTAATCTTTCACACTTCACACTGCCTACCGGAAGAATCCAAGAGAATCTTCGTTCTCATAGCCATCAAATAGTTGGCAGTGACAACATTTTCTAGTTCTCTCATTCAGTGATGGTAAATTTCGCCCGTCACGCTTGACCCGACTAGTTTTGTTTCATCAAACGACTGGCACTGTTCTCAATTGACGGAGCCTCACTACTCGCATGACTTATAAAGCACGACAACAATCAACATTTCTCCATCCTAGACTGGCGAAGCTCCTACACATGGTCAAAATTTCTCCTGAGAGTGACTGGCAAATCTCTTCACACTTCGATCGGCTGCTGACGGCAGGTACAACTAATTGAACGACTTGCTGGCAGAGAGCAACAATAGCAATAAAAAACTGAAAACGAGCTTGCTGGCAGGAGCAACAATAATAATAAATGCTTTTCTTGTTCCTCTTCGGTCGTCTTCGGCTTGCTGGCAGGAGCAACAATAATAATAAATGCGTTTCTTTTTCGTCACCGGTCGTTTGAATGCAATTGCTTGACTAGGTCATTCTTTTAGCTTCAAATGACTGTGGAATGAATGACTGGCAAACGAAGTGACTGGTCGTTAAGGAACAGTCAATTGAGTTTGACGGACCAAGAGGCTTCACGCCTCATGACGATGACTTTTGCCAAGCCTGCTCTCATTGGTCAACGTTACTTAATTCTTATCTGATTTTTAACTATTTGGCTGCACTGCTGGTTGCAGAGAGAACATGCCGATGATTTTCTCACTTGAAGTTCCCGTGGGAAGAAGTCATTTCAAAACTAATAAACATGGCGGACTTTTTTTCATATCCGATTTAAACTGATTTCAGACGCCATTTTATACGATCTTTTCACTATGCAGTTGGAATTGCGACTCGCAACACCATTATAAACGACTTAAGTTGTCATTTCTAATACATTTCATGATTGCTGAGCAGTTTTATAATTTCGATTTTTGATTCAAAATTAAAATGTTATACCCTCTCAGAATCAGTTTGGCAATACAAACCAGATTTTTTTTTGTTTCAGTTATAGTCGTTTTAACATCTTTATGACATTCGTGATTAATTTTAACGATGCAGTTGATGGACTGCCATTGAAAAACTTATCCGGTACAACTGTGATCGATGTTTTCTCGTGGGCTAAAATTCACGGAAATCGAATCAGAAGGAAATTGATTTGCCAACTGAGCTATATCACAAGCTTCAACAAAGACCCGATGAAATCACAAATATGAAATAAAATTTTGATGTATTTTAAGGAGTTCATGCTATGAAAAATTTTGATTTTTATAGTCATAGGTTTCTTATTATTAACGTAAAAATAATTTAAATTTTTCTGTTGATCATAGAACTCGTACCCAATCTCGAAATGGAAACTCAGCTGAAAATATATTTTATTGGTTTGTTGTTTAGCATTATCTATATTGCTGACTCTTCAAACACAAAGTTCAAAACTAAAATCTTCAATTTTTATCAAGTTTACAAGAGAAGATAATAAATCTGATTTGAACTGCACACTTAATATTTAACTTTTATTTATAAAAATATATTTGATAAATTTTCAATTGCTTGAAATGGCTTCGCGTTAGGTTGAAAATAATTAGCTTATAGTTTGCTTATTTAATTAAACCCGAAATTTTTTTTTCTTCAAAATGAAGCCTTCAATTCCGATTTTTTTTAAACTACATAAAAAAATGGTAACTTAAAAGACTATTTTTCGATAGTTTGGATTCCAAATATATAGCTATTTATGTGATATAACTTAAACCTGAATAATTAGATAGAACCTACACATTTTTTTGTTTTTCATTATATATGTTCAAGCAAAAATGTTATAGGAAAAAAAATTGTCTAGTAAACTCCTCCCTCTCCCCATGAGCCGATTCTTCCTTCGGCTCTATGGAATGACACCAGTCTTGGTCTCTCGGATGTCATAATTTTTATCAGAATTTGATGTTTGGAAAAATATTGTAATGCAGAGTAAAAAAAAATCAAAAGTCAGATTCTTAAATTAATCGTCCAGATCGATTTTTTAACCCTTACCCAATCTTGAGTGTCAATATGACACTATTGGAAGTTTAAAAGTAAAGTAAAACAATTTCTTCTTCTTTTTCCCTGAATGAACTCTTGAAATCTATAGTTTTGCATAATTACTTTTTTATGAAATTATTTTACAATGTTTTCTACCAAAAAAAAAAAGCATTTCCTTCAACAAACAGAACATAAGAGCCAAAAATGCTTCGTGTGACACTTTTGCGTAGAATCACAACGCATACCGATGCTAGTTCTGAGAAAAACTGTCACATGGGCACACTTTTTCTACCGAAAAACCGGCATCCTTCTTCCACGACTTTAGAAGTGCCGATTTTTCTGCGATTTTTCAAACTCTGGACACCATCAACTGGGAACTGAACTGGACCCTTCTGATCCAAACGCTGCTGCTGTTAAGTTCCCCCACATTGTCAACTACATTATCGATCGCCATATGCCGAAACGCTCTGCAGTCTCAAATCTACGAGCACCTTGGGTCATGAAAGAGTTGCGGCAAATGAAAACGCTGAAGAATAAAGCCCTCCGTTATTACACCAGGCACAAGACTCTCCAAGCCAAAAATCAGTATCGCAAACTTAACTTAAGCCTATAAAATACTAAGCACGCGTTGCTATCAGGCTACCTAATCCGGATCCAGCGTGGTTTCAAAACCAAACCTAAATCCTTCTGGCAGTACATCGAGGATCAACGGAAGGAATCCGGCTTACCATCATACATGTTCTTGGATGATACGTCGGCGACATCGGACCGTGATATCTGTAATCTCTTCGCACAGAAATTCCGTAGTATTTTCGACTCTGGCTCAATATCCTCGGATCAGTTAAATAGTGCATCAAGCAACGTTCCTCATTTGAGCACTTCATTCGATAATTTCGCAGTCGACGAAGAAACCATCTTGACCAACCGGACGGTATACCAGCCACTTTTTTGAAGCGCTGCATATCACATATGCTAACACCTATAAAACGAATCTTCCAAGCATCGCTCAACACGTCTACGTTCCCCTTTTTTTTATTAGTTGTTAACCCAGGTGGTAAATCCAATTTACGGATTGCATTCCAAGGCGCGGCGAGCCACCGCGTACCCCCAGTTTGCTACTCTGGGTCCATGGGTGCAATTGGACGAGTCATGATAAAATGCTAAGAAACACTGTACCCCCTACGCCATACAGTCCACCTGGGGCCACTGACCTTTGTTCCCACCTCGAACTGTTTGACACACTTTACTTCAATAGTGGGACGTCCGCATATCAGGGCCATGACCCCCCGAAAGCGTGTTGGACCATCACGCACACACCCAAGTACTGGTACCTGAGTACCCGGGTGCACCACTTCTTCCGCGCGGGTTTGGCAGACCCGTCGTCATCCTCTAGTGGATTTGGTGTAGTTCTCTTGGCCGTACATCTGCAATACGCCGGACTTGCAGACACGTTTCCACTCTGCACCACGGGGAGGTGGAATTACGTCGCAGAGCCGTCTACGTTCCCCTCTATATGGAAAGAAGCCTACATGTTTCCGGTCTACAAGAAAGGCGACAGGAGGAATGTCAACAACTATCGCGGTATTTCTGCCTTATGCGCTAATGCCAAGTTATTTGAGTTGGTTGTTTCAGACCCTATCTTCTCGTACTGCAAACCCTATTTTTCTTATGATCAACATGGCTTTATGCCTAAGCGCTCTACGGACACTAACCTGCTGGCGTTCACGTCTAAGGTGCAAGACAATTTTGCTTCAGGATTCCAAACAGACGCCATCTACACCGACCTGTCAGCCGCTTTCGACAAAGTGAACCATGAAATTGCTATCGCCAAACTCGATCGCATTGGTTTTTGTGGGTCTCTACTGGAATGGTTTCGCAGCTACCTGGTAGGTCGGAAACATATTGTCCGAACGGCAGAATCCTTCTCTAACCAGTTTTTCGCCACCTCTGGAGTGCCTCAAGGGAGCCATTTAGGACCAATACTATTCTTGATTTATTTCAACGACGTGCTGCTGCTCCTCGATGGACCAAAACTAGCTTACGCAGACGACCTGAAGTTGTTTTATCCCATCTCCGGCCCTGACGATGCCAAGTTCTTGCAGGACCAGTTCAACCTCTTCGCCTCCTGGTGCGATGTCAATTGTCTACCCTTAAATCGTAGCAAATGCGCAGCAATTTCTTTTTCCCGTAAGCGGCTCCCATCAAATTCAGTGTATTTTCTCGGCGACGAGGCTATTGCTCGAGTTAAGCACGTGAAAGATCTTGGTGTCATTCTTGACAAACGGTTGGATTTCAAGATTCACACCAATTACATCGTCGATAAAGCTTCTAGAAGCCTACATAGGTCTACTGTTCCGCATGGCGAAAGACTTCAAAGATATTTATTGTTTGCAAAGTCTCTATTGCAGTTTGGTTCGTTCGATCCTTGAATACGCCTCTGCTATCTGGTGCCCTTATTACCAAAACGGCTCCGAGCGTATTGCGGCTATCCAATTATGAGATTCTCCCTTCGACACCTGAGCTGGCAAGACCCGTTCCGATTTCCCAGCTACGAGAGCCGCTGTCGCTTAATCGACATTGACACGCTGCAAGCCCGCAGGACCGCCGCACGAGCCTCCGTCGTAGCTGATTTGCTTTCATCCAGAACTGATTGTCTCGCACTGTTGGAAGGTGTTCAACTCAACATACGACCACGTGGTTTGAGAAATCGTGAGTTCCAGCTCTACGTCCCTCTTCGTTTGAATAATTATGGGGCTAATACAGCACTTATTGGTGTAATCAAGACATTCAACCGCTACTCCGAACATTTTAATTTAGACGTTTCGAGGGATGCATTCCGAAGAAAAATCCTTAAAGCTTTAAGTTTTGTGTAGACAATTGTATTTGTAGTGTCATTAATTTTAATTTTTAATTTTCTTTTTTCATTAGGATCAATATGCGATCATTTGATGTACAATAAAATAAGAATAAGAAGTGCCTTCTATGAATAAAACACTCAAGGCTTCTCTCTCCTCCCCCACCTTCTATTTTAGTGTTCTTTTCGGTGAATAACATTATATTCAACAGTTTGAACTCAGCTTAAGTAAATTCATTTATAAAATTTGTATTTTTCATAAAACTTTCTCTAGTGGAGCATTCTTGCGTAGATATTTCAACACAGAAGCAACCGCCTCGATGAAAATTTCGTATAATTTCAGAACAAATTATTCTTGTCTGTGCTTTCATTCGTTAACATTAAGAGAGACCATTTCCAGCAAAAAAGTGAAAATGATCAAAATATCACATGGGACAATTTTGCTTGCACGGCAGTTATTCACTTAAAACACTTCAGTTTTCCGTTTTTCAAAAGCTGAGAAAAGAAATTAAAAAAAAAAATGCTTCGGGAAATAGACTTTAGATCAGCCATGGAATGCTCAAAAAACTTTTCACTTAGTGTCCAAGAAAGTTTGAGTTTGAAACTGTACGTTGCATTTGAGGATTTTTTTTTTGAAATTTTTTAAGATCATTACCACAAAAAAGGTGAAAAAGTGGTGTAAAAACCGTAATTTTCAATCAATGAACCGTCAAAATTGTTTAAATCACACCAGATAAATTTTGAAATGAGGATTGAAAAGTTGACGTAATTTGGCACATTTTTGCATTTTTAGATTGAAACACAGAATTTTTGACGAAGTAGCTGTTTTTGACCTTTCTGTCAATAAGCATTTTTTCAGATTTTTATGCACTAAAATACAACTTGGCACTGGGTTTTGAGTATATCAACTCGAGATTTTTGCAATAAATTTATTTTTCACTAGAAAGCCATTTTCATACTGATATTAGTGGTGTAATTACATAGGCGCTGCGATACTCTTGGAAGTGTTTTGGGTGAATAATGTCTGAAAAACAAATTTGAGTTACATTACGTGGTTTCCAAAATTATAAATTTTGTGAAATTCGGTTGGAAAACAGAAGAAATATATTTGTTCTAGTCAGGAGTATCAAATTGACACTCCAGAGACTGTAACGAGTAAATATTTCTGAGACGGATGAGGGTTAAGTATAAATGGGAAATTTTAGTTGAAAAAAAATTATGAATTTTAGTTTTCTGAAGCTGCTATTTGATTTTTTATTTTCCTATTGAGACTTCAGTGAGACTCTTTTAGATCTATTTGAGACATATTTGAAACTTTCATAAGACCATTGAAAGGTGTTTTTGAATCTTTTTTAAAACATTTTGGTCACCATTTCGAGACTTTTTTTTTTATATACGCTTCAAATTAATCATTTCTTCAAATTTTAGAAATTATTTCTTTGAATTTTACATTTTCAAAACTTTCAGTTTTTTTTAAGTCGACTTCTCTCTCTCTAAGATTGCTAAACGCACTTTAAGTTGATCTTATGTTACATCGCCAAAGCAAAACAATTGCAGCTTAATCTCCAAAAAGCTCCCCTCGGACTGTCCGACTAAACCACTTTCAGTAGGTACCTGACTCCAAAATATATTTCACTCGCTCAGGTGAACCAAAACCGAAAATAAGACGAAAAAAAAAGTTACAATTAAAATGTACTTTTCGCCATTTTTCGGAATCGCGTTAATCCGACAAGCAACTGTGGAACTACCCCACGGAGATTAGTGCGGTAGAAGGGAAATTTTCCAGCCGGCAGCCCACATTTTCTTCGCGCAAAACGATTTGGGGAGAATTTTTGTGCCCCTCATACCTTTTTCCAACATCCAAGCTTTCGAAAGGCCCCCAAAAGTAAACCGTAATTATCTGCTCGTAGCATTTGATTTGGGCGCTTTTTAATTACAGAAGAGAAGAGACGCTGCTCGAAGCTAAGGGAAAAATGGAAAATGGATGGAAGGGGGGACTAAATTCTTGGATCAAAAATGACGTGGGCGGGTGGAAAAATTTGCACACATACTTTGCCTCCATCGTCCGTGTGCCCGTCGTCATCTCTGGAATGGAACTCTCTGGGAAAATTCTTTGCGGTTCACGATTTGCCGACCAGTCGGTCCATCAGGTAGTGGCCCCCAAGATTGGCAGCTTAATACTTACTTGAGACTTGAGGAACAGATGATGATGGCCGTCCCTTGATGACTAGCATATTGATACGGAACCCGACGAGAAAGAACGGAAAGATGGAACGATGCGAAGCTTGGATTAAAAAACAAGTCCCAAGTTTTCCGAGTACCGGGATGTTCTTTACAGCAGTGAAAGAAACCCATCAATGGAGCATATTTTCAGGGATTTTGCTCGGGTGAATGAACTAACTTTGGGAAAGATTAATGTATCTGGAATTGGGTGGAACAAATGAAGAGCATTCGGAGCAGTCGAAGGAGATTTGGATGGAAATTTTGCAACTTTCGGAAGGAATGTGAACCATTATTGATCCGTAATCTTAACTCTTCTGGATTTCAATAGAAATCAGTCGATGAGAACGGATTGTTTTAACAGACTGAGTCGATTCGGGGAAATTTTTGAATTGTTCAAACCCTGGAGTCTTGAAAGTTTCATTTTGGTTCAATGATTCATGGTTTTTTGCAGAATGTTTAAGTAGAGAAGAGTGGGGAAACGTGGGCCACTCTTAATATCTCAGATGTGTGTTGAAATAAAAATCTCAATCCAACTGTCACGTTCGCATCATATGCTTCTTTTATTTAACAAGCCTAGAAAAATGTACAAACATAATTGAACAACCACCCGCAAATTGCATCCGTGGGAGCCCTGAAGTAAATAACAAAAATATACTCATACGCTTTTGATCTTAGTTTTGTAATGTTCTTCCACGTGGAAAAGGATTTTTGATGAAACATCAATAAGTCACACAAACGCAACCAATTTGCAAATCATAGCTTGTGGGGAATCGTGGGCCACACATCTTTAACCACCTATATTTTCATGTTTTTATACACATTCTGAACTTAAAATACGTTTTCCCTATCTGTAAAGTTTTCTTATGCCAAATTAAGAGTTATGAAAATATTTTGTCCATCTATATAAGGAATTTTGCCAAAACGTTCGCGAGCCAGGTTTTGGAACCTATTCGATCATACACAGCTGTCTTTTTTATTTCATCATCTGAAATTGCTTTAACCTTCCAAAGCCGTTCGCCAAATATCCGTTTCGAGGAAATTTGAGTTGTAGTTTGATTTTGTTCTCCTGGCTGTAAATGTTAACCGATTTTGATGATATGATATTCATAATGTAGGTAATTTAGTCTAATTACTTGACATTCCAAAATAAAGTCGATAAGTATTACCAGGTTATCAGAAACTAGTTCAGAAAGTAAAAAGTCTGAAAAATTGATTTTATTTTTAAAATACTCATAATTTCTGACAGCTTTACTGTATTCAAGTGTTTCATTGATGTTTGAAATCGTCAAGAATCCACCTATCCGACATTGTATAGATATGTTGGGGTCCAATGAAAGTTTTGACCGCTATCTCAAATCTTCCGGTAGAAAAAATTCTCACTTTAAAAAAACGACATTCAGTTTTGGCTTTGCTCAGCTGTATATCATTTACTAATGAACCGATTCTCAAAACTCAAATTTTATTTTTTTGTCGTTAATTTCATTTTCATAGAACACACTTGGTCTGTCAAAATTCTCAGTTCTTCAGTATATTGGAATTATGATAAAGAGGTTTGAAATGTACGCTTCGGGTCATATTGACCCGAACAGCTTTGGAGGGTTAAAATAACGAAATGAATTATAAAATCACAGTTTTGGGTCAACTCATAAACTTTGCATATAATTTGGTCAATTTGGATTTAGTGGCCCACGATTCCCCACCATTTTTCAAAATCCAAAAAATATTGCTTTTTTTAAAACAGTCAGAATTTGGGGAAAATAACTTACTAAAAATTAAAAAAAATACCATATCGTACCTTGAATATGTAGAAAACCATTTTCATATTTTCATTTTATCTTCTATAATAAAGAAGTTATGGAACAACGAAAAAAGTGGCCCATGATTCCCCACTCTCCCATATAAATCAACTCATTGGCTATGCAAAGCAGTTTTTTATAATTTTTCTTTTTCATTCAACAGTGAAACAGCTGAACTATTTCCCATTCTCTGGCCCTGTGATATCTGTTAATTGAATAAAAATACGTGTGCTGTTGTTCGTGTGTCACTTAAGACTAACCTATTTGCTACTTTCTTTACAGTGCTGCGTGCGGTGACCGACCGAACATAGTACAGTCCGAAAGTGCGGAGTCAGCGTCTTGCGCTGAGCCCTCACATTGGACTTTGTTCGATATACAGTTTGTTTATGCTTTGCATGCATAAACGAACTGTAATATTGATAAATACAATGTTGCGGGTCCACCACACGCCCTTCCTTAATAAATTTAAAAATTAGTTTATAGATTTAATTTTTAAATTATACGTATGATTCGTATTTAATAAAATGTAAAATAGTGTTGTTATGTTATGTTTATGATGTTTATAATGTTAAGTCCTTATTCTATCCACCACACGCTCTGGTTTTATTCCCTAAATATCTTTATCCTAGATTTATGAACTATTTCTTCCTTATTTTTGATTATTATTTTCAAATTTGAATTTAAATCTTCAACTACTTGGTATGGTCCTACATATATATTTTCCATCTTGGACCCAGTTTCATTTTTTAATAACACTAAGTCTCCTTTGTTAAAATTCATTTGTTTCGCCAAGTTGTTGAATTTTTCAACTCGTTTTATTTTTTCTTGTATTATTCTGTCCCTGATTGCTTGTTGCGAAGATTTCAATTTAATTTTTAAAATTTTTGAATAATCCTCAATGTCATATATTGGGTCAACTGTCTCGGCGTCAGATAGGTTTGATGGCAAATTACAGATTTTACCGAAAACTAGCTCAAATGGTGTTTTGTTTGTCGTTGTGTGGACTGTAGTATTGAACGCAAACTGGTAGTATTTTAACCAACTGTCCCAATACAAGGGTGATTTCTCACTATATATACGTAAGAAATTTCCCAAGTTTTTATGAGAATTTTCTAGTCCACCGATTGTTTCGTGGTGATATGCTGTTGAATTCAGTTTTTCTATTTCGAGTAATTTGCATATATCCGAAAATAGATTCGACATGAATTCTTTGCCTTTATCTGTTACGATTCTTTTTGGAATCCCATAGTTTAAAACAATGGTTTCTACAAAAGCTTTCGCTACCGTTTCTGTCTCTTTGTTTTTAATGGCTGTTGCCGTAATAAACTTTGTCAGGTCGCATTGCGTTGTTAATATATATCGGTTACCTTCTGCACTAGGCAGTAAAGGACCAACAAGATCTAAGTAAATTATTTCAAACGCAGTTTCAGCTGTTGTTGTGATTATCATTGGTGTTTTGGGTTTATTTATGATTCTGTTTTTCTGGCATAACTGGCACGAATCAATGAAAACTTTGATATCTTTTTTCATATTCTTCCAATAGAATCTTTGCTGGATAGTGTGCAGAGTTCTATTGATGCCTGCATGGCCTGCCGTTGGTAGTACATGATAATCGTTCATTATTATCTTTTTCTGTATGTCTTCTTTTATCACTTTTATGTGCTCCCCTATAATAATTATATCCGGTATATCCTTCATTTTTATTTCATGGATATTTTCCATAAGATGTTGAGCGCTCTTTTTTCTTTTTAATAGTATGCATACGTTCATTTTTAAATTTTTTATATAATCCGCTACCTTTTTCATTACTCCCCGTAGGTGAGTTAACGTTTGAGTTTGCGGTATTCTTATTTTTTGTGGGGTTATTTCAATTTCTTTTATATTTGGACATACTTCCATTTCCATATATTCCACATTTGACTCTTGAGGCTGATCAGTTCCTTCCGTGTCAGTGGTTTCTTTGATTTGTTTTGATTTTGACCGTGTTATCATTGTCATTGTTGTTTCTGTCATAGTTTTTAGATCGGAAATCGAAATGCGTGATAACGCGTCCGCTATCACATTATTTCTTCCGGGAATATAATTAATTTGAAAATCGTACTCCTCAAGTGCCAACCGGAATTTGGTTAGTCTACTTGAAGGATCCGTTAAAGAAAACAGGTAAACTAACGGCCTGTGATCAGTATGAACAATAAACTTTCTTCCGTAAAGGTACGGTCGGAAATGTCTAATTGCCCACACCAAAGCCAACAGTTCCTTCTCTATAGTTGGATATCTAGTCTCAGCCTGGTTTAAGGATTTACTAGCATATGCAACCGGTCTGCCATTTCCATTGGAAAGAACTGCACCAATTGCATACCCAGATGCATCCGTATGTAACGTAAAGGTATTATTTTTACCAAAATCAGGAAAATCAAGTACAGGTGGATTTATAAATTTTTCTCTTAAAGTATTGAAGGCTTCATTGCATTCAATGCTCCAATTGAATTGTGTATTCTTTCTTGTTAGAAGATTTAGTGGTGCGCATATTGCTGCAAAATTTCTAACATGTTTGCGATAATAATTCGCAAACGCTACGAAACGCTTCACCTCGTCCGCATTTTTCGGAATAGGCCATTTTTTCACTGCTTCTATTTTAGCAGGATCGGGCTTTATTCCTTCAGCGGATATAAAGTGTCCTAAGTAGATTAACTCTGCTTTAAAGAAATTACATTTCTTAGGATTCAATTTTAGATTGACTTTTCGAAGTTTTTCAAAAACTGCGATGAGGTTCCTATTGTGTTCCTCAATTGACTTACCAAAGACAATAATGTCATCTAAATAGACAAGACATTTTGTCATATCTAACCCTGACATCGCTATCGTCATAAGACGGGAAAATGATGAGGGGCTTATTTTGAGACCCATCGGCAGTCTCGTCATTTGATACTGTCCGGATGGTGTCGAAAAAGCTGTCACTGGTCTATCTTCTGGACGTAGGGTGCATTGATAGTATCCTTGTGACAAGTCTAAATGCGAAAAATAACGAGCACCTGAAAGTGTATCGATTATGTCTTCAATATTAGGCAAAGGGAATTTATCATCCTCAATTACCGTATTTAGCTTCCTGTAATCTATAACAAGTCTCCACTTTTTCTTGTCATTTGAAGATTTTTTGGGCACTAGCAATATTGGACTATTCCATGCGGAAGTGGCTTTTTCAATAATTTGGTTCTTTACCATCTTTTGAATTTGCTTTTCTACTTCCGACTTTTGCATTTGCGGCAATTTATAGGGTTTACTATAAATTGGCTGGGCTTCTTTATTTATTTTAACCACTGGACTGTAGATATCTGTTACAGTCAGATTGTCGTTTTCAAGACAAAATATATCAGCATATTTTGTGCAAATTTGTTCCATATGCTGTTTCTCTGTTTTTGGCAAAAGACTCAAATCCAATTCTTTGAAAAGCTGTTGGATTCTGTCTGACTTATCATTCTTATAATCCATCGCTAGTATCAAATACTCACTGGCTGGCTTGATTGTTGGTTTCAGATTTGAAATTCGAACTGGTTTGTTTTTAACATTGACCATTCGGATGGGTATTTTTCCGTTTGACGGTTGTACAATAGCATTTGCAACAAATACTTGTGGTTGTATTTCCTCATTCAATACAACACACGTTTCAAAAAAATTAGTTTCGATGTATCTAACAATTTCCGTTCTAGCCGGTATTGTAAAATACTCGTGATTTGGGTTTTTGAGTTCCATCTTCATTCTTGCGAAATCAATGTTTGCTCCGAACTCCTTAAGGAAATTTGTACCAATTAAACCATTAACTGTATCCGGTAAACTCTCTATTATTTTAAACTTAATGGGATATTCTACAGAATTGTATCCTACAAAAGTTTCAACGTATCCCAGCGTGCTGGTAACTCCGTTTACACCACTTATTTCCAATGTTTGTGAATTATTTATATTGAAAATTTCAGGGAGACATCTTTTGTCCAAAATACAACAAGATGCTCCACTGTCAATTATTAGTTCTACTTCCTTACCAAATAATAAAAATTTTATTCTGAGAGCCTTTTTCGCATTAAAATAAGCGAAAAAGATCAATTAGATTGGCTTCTTCCCTTTCTCGTTCTTGTCTTTGGGGTTGTGGTTGTTGTTGTTGAATTTGTTGTTGTTGTCCTTCGGCAATGTTTGCCATGTGTGGACCGTTTCGACCTCTTCGATTATTCCCTCTTTGGTTTTGGTTGCTATGGTTATTACCATAGTTGTTATTGTTGTAACCACGGTTGTAGTTGGTATAATGGTTACCTCTTCCACGGTATCCATTATTCCCTCTGTAGGAACCATGTCCTCTAGGGTGGCCTCTGCCTCTCCATTGATTTTGTCCATTGCCTCTATATGACGGTTTTCCAGTTGTGCACCAGAGTGCCATTAGAGTGTCAACACAGTTTTCCTGATGGGGTGTTGCTTGACACTCCAGAGCATCTGAAACCGCTTTGTTTAAAGTTGTCGGGTTTCGTGCTCTTAATAAAAATTTTACTGATGGATCTTTAAGCCCATCAACAAATGCGCGCACAGCAACCGTTTCTACCAGGTTGCTGGCGTCTGACTCGCTGGCAAACGTTCCTTGCGAAACGTAAGCAGCGGCCAATTTGGACGATAATTTTGTGATTTCGTCTCCGAAATCAGTTAGTGTCTTGTTGCTTTGGCGTTTGGAAAGCATCTCACTTTCCACCGCCTTCGGAGTGAGCTTGACTCCGAATTTTTGTTTCAATGCCTCAATGGCGGCATCGACGGTTGCAACACTGTCGAATGCCCCACGGGCAGTTCCGGTCAATGTAATTTTCAGAAATTTTATCAGCTCTGCGGGAGGTACTCCTTCCGCATAGTCTTTTAAAAGTTCTATACTTTCGATGTAGCTCTGCAGGTTAACTGCGGAACCATCGAAAGGTTTTACTACCTTTAAAGCTATGTTTAAGTCTAGCTTAGCCATTTTGGATGGTATACCACTTAAAACATTTTTTTTCCGAAGTTCCATGAAATAGTACTTATACTTGTTCCTGAACAATGTTTTAATAACGTGCATATATACATCAATGTTTATATAACCTATCTATAGCTTTACCGTTTGTCATAGCAGATGTTCAATTGAAGTTCAGACACAATTAATTTGAGTCAAGTAATCCTTTTGATAAGCTAAAATATCCATTAAACCTCAATAACGACAAAAAAAATTGAGTTCGCTCTAGTTTCGGTGAAGTTTCTTTTCCCTTAATAGTGCACATCAGTTTCTTGAGACTATTTTTAAAGTTAAATATTTGTTAGAAATTGTTAAATTTACTCACATTACTCATTATTCCGTTTCTTTTCCTGGTTTGTAGCGGTTCCTAAAAATTTTTGAACTCTAGGTTACTAACTTGTTTTGTATAACTATTTATTTTAGATACTTAGCTTATATGTTTCATAGATGTAGGTAATGGTTTCCCAACGTTCCATGTGAGGATCATTTCCAGTTCATCTTTCAGGTTGGTCAGGACGTTCCTCTGCTTCCTAGCGTGGTGGTTCTCTACAGATGCTCCTGTGGCCATATCGAAAATGTTATTCACCAGCCTGATGTACGCATTTACTTCCTGTTGAGTGAACGGATCTTCCTTCAGCCGTAGCATTAGTTGTTCCCTTATCGCTTCCAGTTGTTGCTTGCATATTTTAATCAGAATTTCGTTCTGTTCGTAGTTTGTTGTTGTACTCATTGTTCATTGATTGTCTTTTGTTTCTGACTCACTAGATTAGCACACTTCTTTTCCCCGTTAACATTTTTTTTTTTTTTTTTTTTTTTTACTTTTTAAGGTGTTGCCGATAAGTTGTTCATTTGGATCGCACGAGTGGCTACTCGTTCCGTTTGTTGGCGGTGTAGTTTTATTATCACCTTAACTGAAATATATCCGATAGCGGCTGCCGCAATCGCACACAGTGCCACTGTTTGGGCTACTTGATTTTGCTCGCACGCACTGTTCGTCACCGGCGCGACGATTTCGTCCGCGCTGAACCATCCCATTGTAAAGTGCTAGTTGAGTTTTTGTACTTTTTTTAGGGAATATTTTTTGACACTTGCACTTTTAACTAGTTTTACTTTTCCGAACGTCGCGTGTCACCAAGTAATAAAAACCGGGCAGGATCGCCATGAACTATTTCCCATTCTCTGGCCCTGTGATATCTGTTAATTGAATAAAAATACGTGTGCTGTTGTTCGTGTGTCACTTAAGACTAATCTATTTGCTACTTTCTTTACAGTGCTGCGTGCGGTGACCGACCGAACATAGTACAGTCCGAAAGTGCGGAGTCAGCGTCTTGCGCTGAGCCCTCACATTGGACTTTGTTCGATATACAGTTTGTTTATGCTTTGCATGCATAAACGAACTGTAATATTGATAAATACAATGTTGCGGGTCCACCACACAGCAAATAAGCAGCCAAAAGAGCTAAAATTGAAAAATACATAATAAAAATTGTTTGTATAACATCGAATATCCTTTTTAACGGTAAATGTTAGTTTTTTTTTTCTTTTTTCCATGAGCAGGGAAGAGCCCGCGGGAGTGTACTTTCTATGCGAAGTCCTTCTCCAGTGGGCGCAAAACCTCCTCATCATTTTTTATTTCTGTTTTTTTTTTCATTCATGTTTTACAATAATATACATCGATCTCGTAATTTTTCTTTTCAACGAACACTTGGGAAAGGAACACTGAACTTTAAGTTGATTTTCTTTTGCGTATTTAGAACACTCGGTATTGGTATTTAGGTGGTGGTCCAGGCAGTTATTGGTGGCGGCGATTGATGGCGGTGTGTGGCGTTGAGTGGTGGTGGGTGGCGGTGGGTGGCGGTGTTTGGCGGTGGGTGGCGGTGGTTGGCGTTGAGTAGGCGGTGGGCGGCGGAGGGTGGTGCAGTTGGCGGAAAAGAAAATAATTAAAACGGGAGTGTAAATTGTTTGAATGCAACTTTCCCAGCCTCGTTCAAGAAAATGATGGGAAGTATATTTCCACATTGCTTCCAGCGAGATAAATCTCTTTGAAGGAAGCGTATTGGCGGTGTCTCAAGGATTACGGGTCATCGGGTTTATTTCAACATATGAACTATTATGGGTAGAAGTAACTTTCCATTTTAGTTCTGATGTGCTGCTTCAGCATTGATTTGAATCTGTTTGTGTTCGTTTCATTTCTAAGAACACTAGGAAGGTTGTTATAAAGTAGTTTGCTGTAATAAGGAAATGCCTTCCGTGACATTTCAGAGCTTGGTCTACTAATTGAGAGGCTAGCTTGGTTACGGAGGGTGTATGCACGGCTTGGTTGTTCATATACAACATTATGATGAGCTTGCTGGTCGTGTAGATGTGAATGGATGAGCAGGATTGCCTGCAATTCCCGTAGAGCTTTTATTGGTAGCGTCGAGTGCGGAGCTTCTGAGTACAGGAGTCGTGAAGAGTACGTTCTGGGCTTATTTAATATAGCTTTTAAGCAACGATTTTGAGCAGATTGTAGTTTTTTTAGGTGTATATCTGCTGACGCACCCCAAATGAAGACTTGATATTGCAGTTTAGACTGTACAAATGCTTGGTACATCCAAGACAGCTGCTTTCTTGGTACGAACTTTTTAATTTTCCATAATAATCCGCACGTAGCACTGACTTCTTTGTGCAGCTTGGCGATATGGTTGATCCATTTCAGTTTGCTATCAATATTCAGCCCGAGATATGAGTAGTGTTCCACTTTATCAATTGGTATTGATTCAATAGTCAAATCTTCATGCAACTGCTGTGTCCTACTGGATGTTGTTATAATCATATATTTGGACTTCGCTATATTCAGTGATAATAGGTTTTCATCAAAGTATTGTCGTAAAACCATCAAGTCCTCACGCATGCTCTCGACAATTGAGTGGGCGGTTTTCCCAGTGTAAAACAGAGAAGTATCGTCAGCAAATAGACGTGGCTTCCCGATTAGATTGAGGTTAGGTAGGTCATTGATGTAGACAAGGAAAAGTAGAGGACCGAGGTTACTGCCTTGGGAGATTCCGACTCTCAACGATTGATTACTGCTGCGAACTCCGTTTATTGCAACGTACTGGATTCTATTGGTCAGGAAGCTTTTAATAATTTCTAACGGTATACCTCTAATACCATAGAAACTTAGTTTTTCCAACAATATTTCGTGATCGATGGTGTCGAACGCTTTTTTTAAGTCGAGAAAAAGAAGTCCCACGGGGTTCTTCTGGTCCAAGGATTTGTAGACGTCCATGAAAAGCTCGCAAACGGCTGTAGTTGTGCTGGATCCTTCCCGAAAACCATATTGGCAGTCATATAGAACTCCTTGGCTTCGAAAAAACCTTGTTATTCTCGTAACCAGCAATTTTTCTAGCAGTTTACTTAGGGCAGGTAGAATGGAGATAGGCCGGTAGTTATTAACGTCGAATTTTGATCCTGATTTATGTATCGGAATGATTTTAGCAACCTTTAAGCATTCCGGATATTTCCCAGTATGAAGGCTCTCATTAAAAATATCTCGTATTAACGTTGAGAAAAATCGAAAATGATTTTTAATAAAATATACGGGTATTCCATCTGGCCCAGCACTTTTATTTGGATCCAGATCTCGTATCTTCGTGATGACTTCTTGTTGGGTAGCCGGTTCCAAAAATATTGAGTTGCGCAGTTGTGACAATGTTCCAAATCGGTTAGTATTTCGCTGGCTCGTTAAAGTGGAGGCTAGCTGGGGACCTATGTTACTGAAGAATGTATTGAAAGTGTTTGCAACAGTCTTTTCGTCATTTGTTAGATCTCCGTTGATAAGAAGTTCTATTGAATCATGCTCTTTCGATCCTTTACCAGATAAATTGTTTAAACATTTCCAAATATTTTTGCTGTCGGAACTGTTGAAAAGATTACTGTAGTACAGCTTTTTCGCGTTTTGCTTGCACAAGTTTAGTTTTTTTGACGCATGTTGTAATAAATTGCGTGTGCTTACATCGAAAGGGTTTCTTTTTTTTTTTTTTTTTTTTTCTTTTTGATAGGAGTTTAACCCGTTAAGGTCATTCTTCCTCGAAAGGGTTTCTTTTGTGTTTTGCGAACAGGTTATCTTTTATTTTCATCCATTGCCAAACATCAACCGTCATCCATGGGCATACTCCTTTTACTCGGGCATTCACTGTGATGGTCTTTGAACATTTAGCCTTAAGTTCACGATAAACGCTGGTTGTTTTCAAGAGTAACTCTTCTGCAGAATCAGCTCGAAGATTAATAACTTTTTCAGTAAATAGCTGATTAAGCATTGCGTTATTTGTAATTACTTTTTCAAGCTTGCGTAGAACAACTTTTTTCTTTAAAGAAATTGTAGAAAATATTAGGGAGTGATCGCTGATGTCTGAGCAAACAGTTTCGTTCACGATGCTAGATTGGATGTTTTCGGAGCACACTACATGGTCTAGAATATTGCTACTAGCAGGTCTTGTTACGTGGGTATTTGTTACCTTAAAATTAAAACAGTTTAATAATTCCAGGTATTCTACTGTGTCTGGGTTTTGTGTTCTATTTGTCGGTATATTTATATCTCCTACTATTAGGCATGATGCACTTGGATTGTTTGCAGATAGTATTGTTTCTAATTTTTCCAAGAAACGTGGCATATTGCCAGAAGGTGGTCTATATATACCATGGATATTGACTTTACCTTCACTTACTTGTAGGCGAACATGAATGTGATGCATTCCATCAATATTCTGGTTTCCAATTTCATCACAGTTAATTTCATCCTTCACATAGATAGCAATTCCTCCTCCCGCACTATCTTCTCTGCATGAAAAGTATGCTTTGAAACCTGGTAAACGAGCTTGTTGGATACGATCTTTCTTTAACCAAGTTTCTCCTATAACAATTACGTGGATATCCGTGGAAATTTGATTCAATTTTAATTTAATATCATCAAATTTTTCAGGGTTGTTGATACCTCTTGCATTTAGTTGAAGGATTTTTAAAGAAAAACGATCAGATTCATTAGAACTTTTATTTTTATTTAATTCATCGATTGTATAATAAAAATGATTTGTGGATGTGAAATTCATGTTTATAAAGATAGTTGTTCTGTGGCAGTTTTCCGAAGTTAATTCTGTACATGATGACGCTTCGGTGACGACATTGTAAACGAAGTGTTCGAATAATTTAGCGCACGCTTTTTGCATTCCAATATTTTTAACAATTCTTGTTTAGAGCTAACTTTTTCGACTCTGGCTCCATCTGATCTTCTAATAAGAATTTTCCCATCACGTCCCGGCCATACATATTTAATCCCCATTTCATCTTGTAATTTCCTCGTTTCTCTAAGTAGCTCCTGACCAAAAGCTGTCATTTCATCACGCACGGTTACTGTTTGGGAGGATTGGTTGAACATGGTTCCTACCGAAGATGTTTTGAGAACACCGTAAGCGCGTTTTTTGTCGAAAAGCTGGTTTTTTGTGTCTTCAGAGTCAAAGACAACTAATATCGGGGGTACTTTATTTGAAGAACTGTTTCCAACCAAACGTCTAGCACTTATGATTTCATTTTCCTGTAGATTGCAGCCTACAGCTACCCCTATTTGTTGGATGAGGGCACGAGGATTTTCTTTTTCGGTTGTTGGAAGACCCAGAATAATCGCGTTCCTAGATAGTTCCTTACGATTTATCTTGTCCAGTTCTATCTCAAGTACATCAACCCGTTTCGAAAGAGCACTATTTTGTTCTTTGCAGGTGACGATTTCCATACGCAGCTCCTGGTTTTCAGACCTTAGAGCAACTATTTCCAATTTCAAATCTTCAAAGCCTTTGCTTAGTTGGTCGAATTTTTCAGCCAAAAATTCTTGCGATGTCTCTATATGCCTGTTTGTTTCTAGTAGTTCTTCTATCTGTTTTTAGACTGTTCGAGCGCGATGCGGACATTTGCTGATTCCTTCCGCGAATCCCTCACTGATTGTCCTAAAGCCCGAAGTTCTTCGATGACTTCGCTAAAGTTTCCTTGCTGTTGAGTTTTCGGAATTGAGTGCTTTTCAAAACATTCTGTAGAGCAAAAGTAAGGTTTTTTCCTAGCTCGCGCAATTGCGTTACCACGTATTTGCTTGCAACGGAAATGAACGGATCTATTGCATGTTTCACATTCAATAACGCGTAGTGGGTCTTTTTCTGTTGTACCACAAATGAAACATATAATTGCATTGACATCATCATCTTCATTTGAATTCATAATGCTTGAAAAAGTATCTGGCAACACTGGTAGCATAAATTTGAAAGTGATTTCTGGCGTCGCGACGGTTGTGAAGGCGCGTCGAATTCCTATCTCACGTCTCACTTTTTTGTGGTTTATTTGAGTTTACCAGGCATTCCGATTCCGTACTCCACTGTTCCAGGACCCCAGCTGAGCCGTATTATTCCACTGGGCGGTCACAATATTTATACGGGTATGTTTTATAATCCTTTTTTTGGTTTTTCCTGCGCAATTCAGAACCTCTGCCCGATGATTTCTTCTTCTTAAATGATAAAAAAAAAAAAAAAAAAAAAAAAAAAACATATAACGGATTTTCAGTGCTTTTTCGCCGTTTGAAGCAATGAACACTATATCCGTTGAAAAGGGAATTTAATTTACATTCTAACGAGGTGCAACAATTAACGCTGTGAGCTTTCACAAAAATATAAAAATTATAAACGTAAAATCATTCCTGAATGTCTAGAACCACAAGCAGACCGTGTTTGTCTGCTCTCCGAGTCCTGCGATGGGAGGTGATTTCGGCAGAGAGTTGAGCAAATTGTACGAAATTATAATGCGTGACATTACAAGGTTTCTAGTGAGCTTGGAGCGTAACCTAAATCTGATAAAGGTAACGAAACCTAGTGCGGATGAGGGTTTATCATCTCCTAAAATCAGTTATACTTACGAGTAAAGTAATTAATGATCTAGTTAAAAAACAAACTTCTTTCTACACTAAGAAAGTTTTTTTCGTTTCAATTTTGTTTGTCTCTGTTGATTGATGTATCAGTTAAGAGAATTTTTATGTAGATGATAGAGACTTACGAAAAATGTTTGGACTGACTGTATATCCGCGTTCAAATTGTTGGTTGGGTTTATTTACATGTGTTATGTTTAAAAAAAATCTCAAACCAAATATAACAAACAAGCTGACCCGGTAAACTTCGTTTTACCCGTTGGAAAATGTATACAGTTCTTTAACTTCTTCGTGCTCGTGAATCAGTTTTTATGAAAATCGTCTTCAAGTTTTTCGAGTTTTGTCCCGTTTCTAGTTGATTTTGTATAGGAGCCCCCCTTCCATAAAAGTAATAATCTCGAAACTATTATACAAACCATCTCTGGCCCGAAATTTCGTACCATTTCAACAAACTTTTTCAAACCCCAATAAATGGCTTTAATCAAATAAAAAGTCTATAATTAAAGATAATACAAACAAATTGTTCGAATATTAAAAAGCAAACAAAGCAAAATCGATTTGGACTGTGATACAAATTAAAACGCGATAATGGCCTAGCTTCTTTTTTAAACGCCTAATTATTGAAATTTTAAAAAGTATTGTCACGGCGCTATATGACCTGACTTAAAATCTTTAAAATACGAAACATTTAGAAACTCGAGTTTTTGATAGCAAAAAACAATCATATAATACGTTGATATGAAAATATTAAGCTTGAAATTGATGAACATTTCGAAAAATAATGAGATAAACTAGATTCATTGTTAAACTCGTCTTTAACATTTGAAAATAAAAATTGAAAAGGAAACTAAAACTGAACTGTTTTATGAATAGATAAAGAACCAAATGTTCAGATTTTAATGTGAAAACCTTGAAATCGAAAACAATTTTGTTTCATAGCTTTGTGCTAACCCTTAAAAGTAAAGTATTTTTAAAACACGAATAACTCGGAAATACGTGGATATTTTCAATTCATACGTTCAAAACAAACATTTTTGAGATTTAAAGGAAAGTTGCATTCAAACACATTCAACTTCCTGCATGGATAGGGGAGAATGAGGGTACTTGATCCCTGGGGATACTTGATTCCTTAGCTATATCTCGAAACTGGAATGTCTTACAAAGATCAAATGTTCTAGAAAAATGTGCCAAAATGAGAAAAATAACAATGCTTGTGGTTTAAAAAATTTTAACAAAATAATTGGTTGAGTAATTGAACTTTGTTTGAAAAATTTCACAAAATGTAACTTGAAGATCTTTTTTCGTCACTTTAAAATGTTCCTTACATGGGAAAATTATGAAATTATTTTTCAGAAAAAGTTTTTTAAAATGTTGATTATAGGTACAATTGATCCCCCTTCCAAACGGCATATTCTTCTTCTGAATTGATCGTTATGATTTCTGATTACGAAATTACTAATATTTATCCAAAAACTAGTATCTATCAAACAATTGTCTGAAGAAAAGAGCAAAAATAATTAATTATCTCTTAATTATAAAATATAGCGCCTTAAAGTATGCAATGTTATTAGCGTTGAGACAAAGTTATAGAATTTTCTTCTTATGTCTGCTATAAATTGTGAAATAAGAACAAACATGACCAAAATAGTCAATAAACATTCTATCGTGGAGTTTTGTTTGATTTTGATACAAGGATTAGGGCTTCCTGAATAAAAGATCAAGTCTCCTTCAATAGGGGATCAAGTCTCTTCTAACTTCAGAAAAATCGCAATTTTTTTACTCCCACGAAATGCTTCTAGTTCATCAACGGGTTCAAGTATCGTTCTAATTTTTGGAGCATAGAAACATGAAGTTTCAAGCTGTCAGAAAATGTCAAAGACGACGAGTTGCTATATTTTTCCAAAAAGATATGGTGAAAATCAGAAAAGGGGATCAAGTATCCCCACTCTCCTCTAATGTTTTGTTGAAATTGACAAAACCATATTGAAGTATAAATTAAATTTCAACTTTGATGAGGAATAACCTTTATAAGACTCAAAACAACAACTTTAAACCTATAGCGTTGTGTTGTTGTAATTTTGATTATATTTTTCATCAGTTATTGCTACAGTGAGCGAAATAAGAATAGCACCACTATGAGTTTTGCTTGTAAAAATATGAAGGATTGAAAATTACGAGGCGTTGAGGAGAAAAATGTGGATAAGGGGTGCGAAATAAGAATAGCACCACTTGAGTTTTTCAACAAAAACAAGATTATATTTAAAAATTTACTGTGTAAAAATGAATCATAATGCTTCTACAAATTATTTGAATAGATAACTGCATTTTAAGGAGTTTTCCAGAATTCCAAAGGTTTTCAAAGGTATTAAAAGGGAGTTTTAAGAGATGCTCCTCTAGCGTTAAGAAATTTGATATTTGAGCGGTAATTCTTTTCCAAACTACTGACTTTCTTCATTAAAATGACGTGAAATGATGAAACAAACATTCGAGATTAACTTTGAATCATAAAAAACTTTGATTTTGTTAAGTGAACCACACTTTTTTCCAGTTTCAAGTCGATGATAGCAGCACTATCTTGCAGTTAAAACCAAATTTAGTCTCAATATTGATTTTCCAGGTTTATTTAGGCCCATATTCATCATTTTGAGGTATTTTCGCATCACAGTTTTGTGGAAGTTCACGCTGCAGAAAGTTTTTCCGGATTTGTAAAAAAATCACCAGCACAAAAATGTACAACCGCCAAAATTCCTGCTCATCTCAACTTCCGATTCAATTGCAAATAATACCAAAAATACTGCTAGCCGTCTGGTCCATCAAGTTCCATCGCAAAGTATAACTTTATTCTGATAATCGGTGCAAAAATTCACTTTTAGTGACCTTCATGCAATTCTTATTTTTTTTGGATCTTAGAATTTCCAGAGCGTTCACAAGGTACATGTATTTATTTCTTTACCAAAATCATCCAGCACACCTTTATTAATCCCGGATATTCGAAAATGGGCATGAATTTGGTTAAATGGCAAGATAGTGCTGCCATCTATGACTTAAAACTAGAGAAATAGTGTTTGACTATTAAAAAACTTACGTATTTTCGAATTTCAACCTGCGTTTTGGATTTAAACTCAGCTTCAAATCAATGTTTCATCATTTTGCATCATACTTATGAATGTTAATGAAGAAATAAAGCAGTTTGATAAAGTTTTATAGCTCAAATATCAAATTCCTTAACGCTAAAGGAGCATCTCTTAAAATCCCCTTTTAATACCTTTGAAAATCTTTGGAATTCTCGAAAACTTCTTAAAATGCAGTTATCTATTCAAATAATTTGTAGAAGCATTATTATTCACTTTTACACAGTAAATTTTTAAAAATAATCTTGTTTTTGTTGAAAAACTCAAGTGCTGCTATTCTTATTTCGCACCCCTTTTTCACATTTTTGGTTCTCAACGCCAATTGCTACGTCCAAAAAAGTAAACTTATGCTTGATTTATCCGTCAAGCAATTCAGAACACACGTGGAAGAGAATTTTCGTAATTTTCAATCATTCATATTTTAACAAGCAAAACACATAGTGGTGCTATTCTTATTTCGCTCACTGTATAATCGTTGAAAAAAGGCATTCATAACAGGGTAAATCCATGTTTACAGTCGGTAAAGTCAAACAAATAGCGACATTTTGTGATACTCAAAAAGGGATAGTATTTACATTGAAAGGTGGATATCAGTTTCGATACTAAAATAATTTTAAAATCAAGAATTGTCTAGAAGGCAGCTCAAGAAACCTGGAAATTGATAAATACTTTAATAAAATGCTAAATCAGGGTGAAAATTTGAGGAAGAACGTACTTTAAACAGTCTTTACGACGGGTAAGAACACATATCATCTGTTCAAAACACCCAAACAACGTTAAATGTACTTTAAAAATGTTTTTAAAAAGTATCGTATATATGTATATGAGGGAAAGCCATCTGTGAGTTTGTGAAATTTGTTGAAGCACTTTTCAAACTAATGTTTAGACGTTATAAAAATGTCACAACAGTCTGAACAGAATGCTTCCAAATATGCGAAAACAAATGAGTTGTTCAAATTTCAGTGAAATCAAATAATTAAAATTCATACTCCCTAAAAAAAGATTGATAATTAGGTATAAGAGTTTTGTTTTTTTTTGGTTTTTCAACGAATCCCTTTTAAGGATTACCCACGTATTTTCATGTAAAACCTTTGAGAGTTGGAAATTTGGTTCCGTAAAAAATTTCCCATGAAACAAAATAATTCATCTTATCCTAATGAAAAACAAAACACCAACATGTTGTTTTCATATCCGCAAATCCGCTGTCAGCAGCGCACGATAATATTAAAGGATGAGCTAGCGAGCACTCGAAAAAGAAATAAACCAGAGGCCAAACCTCAGAACGGAACTCGATTCATCATCAGCTTCGCGAAGTTGACTCCGGGAAATGGGCCTGAGACCCACTCCAGCTCTCAAATGGTTTGGCCGTTCGGTCGGTCGGTCTGTAAACATAAACATATGGGGAGAAACCAGAAAAAAGTCACAGTTCAATTGATTCAAACAGACCACTAATGGATCCACCAGCCCAAACAAAAACAGATGAATGGAAAAAAGTTGTAGTAGGATATGAGCAACCGAGGGAGAGAGATAGAGATGGAAAAAATAGAGATAGAGAGAGACTGAGGTTGAGTTATTTATTCCCGGAGGGCCCATCTTTTTGGACCCTTCATGTCAAACCATGTGATCACGGCCGGAAAAAGCCAAACCTGCTGATTTGATAACTTTTTCCACTGTTCTGCATTTTTTTTTCGCCAAAATACTCTCGCTCGCTCGTTTGCTGGTGGGGATCACAGATGACCGGATGTGTGCCCATGGAACGGTGAGACGTGTTTAAAATGAATTCTGAGTTTTGAATTCTGGTTTCAGATTTTCAGAACTCAGAAGTCCGCATTCAAATTTAGAGCTCAGAATTAAGTTTTCAATAAAAATTCGCAAAGAATTAATCACAAAGTATATCTTTTGTCTTTTTGAGGTCTTGAATCTTAGGAATTTGAGAAACGTGTTCCCTGAAATCCGTTATAAAACCTTCGAATTCGTAGAAATTACATATAAATCCAAATTTAAAACGGGGTTTCTTTCATGTAGTTTATTGGCGCTCTTTTAGCAACAGATGGTGAACATTTTTATTTTTTTTATTTTAGTCGTTTTAACATCTTTATGTCAATCGTGGGTTTTATCAACGATGAAATTGGTTGACAGTCATTGAAAAACTTATCCGGTACAACTGTGATCGATGTTTACTCTTGGACTCGAACTCACAAACATCGGCTCAGGAAGCATCTGACTTGCCAACTGAGCTTTATCACAAGCCCGTAGGCCGATTATGATTTCTCATAATTTTAAAATAATGTCGATGTATTTTATCAGGTTATCTGAGGCCCTTGGAGCCAAAGGGGTATAAGTGCATCAAAGTGTATTCCGAGAAAACAGGATTTTAAATTTTTGTGTTTGGCAATTTTACCTACATTTTTCAAAAATTTGTATTTTGCTTTGGAACGTAAAAGTATGTAAATTAAATTCTAAAAATATGAAAAAATCATCAAATATAGTTTGAAATGTGAAGAATCGCTTGGCATCATGAACTCAAAATCGACCATTTTGTCACTTATACCCCTTTGGCTCTGAGGGCCTCATCTGTTGTCGGTTCCGAAGGAAAAATATACAGTTATTTTTTAGTATGCTAAATAGACAGCAGCCAAATTAACTTTTGGCTTCCACTTGTTTTTTCGATACCTTTTGGGTCACGAAGCATCAGTGAAAAATACGAGATGATTTGGGTGATACTTGAAATAGCGCATCGAGTTACAATTATGTAAGTATGTATGATGGAAGAAATTTCAAGCATTATAATTTATCCATAAAGTTCAAATAAGCTTGATAAGAAGTGTTGCTTCAAATTTGTTAGTATTCTATTTTTAACCTTAATCCGCTCTTGAGCATCAATATGACACTCTTGGATGTTTGGCGACTTGTAACTTCATTCGGGTGCATTCAAATAAAAAAAATCTTAAGGACCCTCAATGAATACTTGAAATCTTTAATTTTGCATTAGGCCGGAACAAATTTCAAATCCTTCTTTTGTCACTCGGAGTTGGAACATCGCGAAGGGGGGGGACAATAAAAAATAATGTGAAAAACAAATAAATTGGAATAAATTTAACGAAAGCTTGTATGCAACAAAATTGCATATAATACCATTTCACAAATTCAATAAAATCAAGAATACAAAAGGTGAAATAACTTCCATCTTCCGAAATTTGTTTTTTTGTCTTGTAATCTTTTGGATTCTTGAATTTTTTTTCGAAATTTACATTAAATACTTCAAACTTTATTTATTTCCCTCTTCGGGTTTTTGGAAAATTTCGAAAGGGGGGAGGGGGGGGGGGGGGTGGGTTTGACAAAAGAAAAAATTGATATTCCAGCCTTATTACTTTCTAATGGACGCATTCTAAAAGCCCGGGAAAAAAAACTCCCAAATCAGAACTTGAGTCCAATATGACACTCCTCGCCTAAAACCGCTATAATGTTTCTTATGTTTTCAACTGATTTTTTTTTCAAAGTTCTGAAAACCTCATAATGTAACTCAAATATGTTACTCAGACATTATTCACCTACAGTTCCACAAATCCGTAAATACTTTCTTCGGAAAAATGGCTGTAGATCAGCTACAGAATGCATAAGAAAAATTCACTTAGTATCTAAGAAAGTTGAAGTTAGAAGCCATACGTTGCACATAAGAATATATTTTTAGGATATTTTTTTAAGATCATGACCACAATAAATGTAAAAAAGTGGTGTGAAAACCGTTCTTTTCAATCAATCAACCATTAAAACTGTTTAAGTCGAACCAGATGAATGTTTGAAAGAGGATTGGAAAGTTTACGTTATTTGGCACATTTTCGCATCTTTACATTTTCATACATACATACATTCCTATACGAAAGACTGAATTTCCGACGAATTTTCAAAGGTAGCTGATTTTTTCGAACTTTCTGTCAATATGCAATTTCTCAGATTTTTTTGCACTTTAATTCAACTTTGCACGGGATTTTGACTTCAGCTTTCGTGAAAACTTAGCCAATTTATTTGAGAATTCCGCAGCTAATCTGCAGATTTTTTCCGAAGCATGTTTTTTTTGGTTTTTTTTCCTTGGACTTTGAATAACGGAAAACTGAAGTCTTGTCTGTAAACAATGTCTGAAAAAAATATTTGAGTTACATTACGATGTTTCCAAAACGATGAATTTCGTAAAAATCGATCGAAAACAAAAAAGATATAACGGTTTCAATCAGGAGTGTCAAATTAACACTCCAGGGACTGTAACGGGTGAAAGTTTTTGGGACGGATGAGGATTCATACAAAATTAAAATTGCACATAATTGATGTTAATGCTCAACATTTTATGTGGAACAACTCTATCCTTCTTCATTTGATGAAATTGAATTGACAGGCAACGGGTCAAAAATTAGTGCATTTTGTACAATATACGAACAAATAAGGTTTTGTTTTCGACGTTTTTAGGTACTCTGTACATCCATAGAAGAGGTTCCAGAAATCCAATGCCTGTTTAGCAAATATGTATCTGTGCCGAAAATGCGTTAAAAAGTTAACTATACCAAAGATTATATGATTGGGAAAGCATGATTTACTGGTAAAAAGACTTCCAAGCGAAATTATGAATGACCACAACATTCAAGCGAAACAAGAAAAACGTTATTAAGGGTTTTCTTATTGGATAATTCATCCAAAAAAAAATTAATTGAGTATCGAAATCACTGCAACATCCCATCTCGGCTTGCTAGTCCTTTATCTTATCCAGTGCACTATCTGAGTCAGTTCGCAAACGAAAGTTTATTATCATAGTCTTTCTGCCACCGCCATGCCCAGATTACCCATCGGTTGCGCTGGGGAGACAATGCCAGTTATTAGAAAGCTTGTCAATGCCGATCTGGCATAGAATCTTATACCGATAATTCCACCTCCATGGAAGTTCATTATTGGAGTAAAGTCTGATTTGTGGGTGTAACTGGTTATTCTTATGACGCCTCGACGTTCTCGGCAGCGCGTACGAAAATCGCAATGGTTGCCTAAGGGCTTTCCGAAAGACTGAGAACCTCAATTCTCCCAATTTTAGGGGCTTTTGAGATGGGCTCACTGACAGCTAGACGAGCGTCACTTCTGTTCAGCTCTTTTGCATTTTCTTGTTAAAATAGTGATCTCAGCTTTTTTAACTTATAGGACATTATTTACTTACGAAGGGAATGGTCACCTGCACGAAGCCGTTTGACTTCTAGGATGTATTCGCCTGAATGTACCAGCTTTAGAACTCCTTTCATTTGTCGTAAATTATCCGGTTTTTTGCAACAATCGGATCGTTCTTCTTATTGAAGTATTCCATTAGTATCACTTAATTTTTCGACTAGACTGGCGGGGATCTCATCAGACTACCTATCTTTCTCGAAGTTAATTTTCCACTGCATATCTGCTATTTTTTGTTGAAGCCGTCTTATCCGTGCTATATGCGTCACAAGGTGAAAAGCTTGCCTCCCGAAAATCCTGTTGCTTTCAAAGAGCTCTAGACAATTTATTTCGAAGAACAGCGTTAGCCTAAATCCTTAAGAAGCTCAGGTTTAGAGACCGCCTGATGCAAGCCGGGTTGGGCATCTAACGCCTGTATCCACTGGATGATCAGTCCAGCGACCGCTAGCGAATCTTCCTCCAGCTCTTGCACAGAGGCAATACAGCTACGTGCCACTGCAGCGAAAGACCTAACTTAAAAACCTATTGCAGTAGACCGTATGACATCAAGTTCTAACGTGGTATGACATCAAGTCTCAGGTTTTCGAGAGTGATAATCAACAACCGGCTTAATTTCAAATGATCCTTCAAGCATGTGTACTAGAAGTTGGAGTAAGGAGCTGATTGACAAAGCTGTGGGGATAACATTTTACCTTCTTCGCAGTGGAAATAGTTAGAAAAGGGTTATTCCACGATAGAAGAATACCCACGGGTAGAATGAGTTAGAGAGAGTCGGAGTAGGATTACGCGCGTGTGCTGTGACAAGCGCGAGTCTTGGATAAGCTGTTCTCGATCGGCACACGACGGGCATAAAGGTGGCAAACCTCGAATCTTAGCGATAAGAAATCAGGCTTCAAGTCGTTAGAGGAAAGATTAAGTCTTTAATCAACAAGAGAAGGAGTATAAGTGGCTACCTCGAGTCATTATAAGAAGAAGAGAAATCGGGCTTTGAGTCGTGCAGAAGAGAGGTATGCGTAAATACGTCAACCTCGAGTCAATTCCGCAAGGGGCCAAATGTCGAGTCGTAAGATGAGAGATCAGGCCTCGAGTCGCGAAAAGGAGAGGTTTATGTGAGAATCTCGAGTCATTGCGAGGAGATGTCGATTCTCAAGTCGTGAGAGGAGATTTCAGACTTCGAGTCGTAATGATGCAAGGTTTTGCTGAAAGTGGTTCCGTCCATGAGTATTGTCTTGGTGCGCACTAGCACGATTAGACCTCCCACTATTGAAGGTTATTCAGTTAAACAGTTCGAGGTGAGAATTATTTATGTCTGTGGTCTCAGGTGGAGTCTAGGAAGTGGGAGGTATTCACGGAGTATATCACGAGTCTTCCCATTGTACCCAAGGACAACCTGTAAACCGGAATTTACCAACTGTGGCTACCAACTTAAAAAAGGAGCTGATAGAGGATATTTTAGAGAATGACTCGATAACCAATGAAGACTGTTAAGACTTGGCAGTATGCAGAAGATGATGAACCTGCAGGATATCAGCTGATACATGACCGTTCTTCCATAAATGGTCAACGTAGTTGCGAGCGTTATGACCATTCGGGCTTCGCTAGGAGAAGAATTGCTAGGAAAATGAATAAACGCCCAGAAATAGAGAGGTCTCGACGGCTGAGGGACAGCGCAGAGAATTATTGGAATCATCAAATTCCCAACGTCGAAAATTGAAGGAGTAAAAATCACGGTGATGTGGACTACAAACTAGATGTCGCCAAACTCGGACATGTGGTGTTGACTTGCGGAGACACGTAAAAGACATCTGATCACGTGGAAAGTGTTCTATAGTATAAGGTTCGTAGGAGCACGACATCGTGACACGAATACGCCAACACTCAGCTGTTCACCCGAACTATGATTGACTCCATCGTAGTACAACATCTGAGCATACGTTCGATCCTAGGAGTTAAACTACAAAGATAATACAAGACGTTCTGTGTAGAGAATCTTGTGGGTGCTTTGCAGGATATGGATAGCAATGGTAGGATAACTCCAATCTACAGGGGTATCCTACTCCACAGCCATGAGCTTCTCCACAATGGACATCTTAGGAGAGTACGGTTTCACTCTCGAGGAATACTTCCAAGGTTGAGGATGACTCTAGTGTCCATTGAATCGTTTAGTCGCTGTAGAATGAATTTTTCACCCGGAAACAAAGCGCCCTTTGTTGTATGTAGAAATCAGGCTTCAGTCGTTCTGGAATTGGTCAAACCGCGAGTCTATATTAGAGGATAGTGGAGCACAAGCATGTATGAGCTCCCAGTCATAGCATTGCTTCATGAAATTTCCAGATGGGATCGAGGTTAGAGATCGCACTGTACAACCTGCTGCTCACAGATCGCCTATACCAATGCTCAGTTGCTGACTATCCCAGCATCAGAGTAGCGAGCGGAAATTGAAGCTTGTTTCTCAGATTTGAGCTTTCATCTCCTATGCTCTCAAGGCAAAAAAGTTCAAATCTGAGGAAAAAAAGCTTAAATACGAAATTCACTAACACTTAGCGTATAGATGTTGGCTAGGATTGTTCGATCTTCAGGGAAAGATCGATCTCCAAGATCGATTCAGATGAACGGTTCTAGGATCGATCTCCGATTGATCGATCTGTTCCATTTGTAACAAGAGGGAACTGCTTTTTATTGAAAATGTGCAAAAAAGACACAATATTTCAAAGTTTTTTAATTCTTCTACATATGAAATGAAAAATATTTCAAGCGCTTTTATGTAAGGTGAACCGGAGTTTGTAAACAACTCTAATCAAAATCCAAATATCTCGGAAACGCTTTGATATTTTTAAGTATGTAATGTATTGACAAGAAAAATTCTAGGAATTAAAAGAAATTAGTTCATGGTATTTTTTTTAAAGTTATTTTAATGTAGGTATGAGAGATATCGAACAAAGTATGCAGAAAAAATTCAAAAATGAAATTTATTAATTTATTCGAAAAAAGTAGTAGGAAAATCGCTGTTATTCCTTAAGATTTGCAAATTGTAGCCAAATTTTTAATCTCAATCAAACACAAACACTTCCCTTCACCCAATCCACAACTTTTGGAAATAATTGGAATCATGAATGCTAAATGAAAAAAAAAAATCACCTCGACCACGAATCGAACTCGAGTTTTTTGATTATGTCTCCGATACTTTACCAATAGTAAAACCGTCAGATGGAAACTAGTCAAGCTGTAACTCTATAACTCAGTTGACTTTATCGAATAAAATTCGCTGCTAGATTCTACGGTAAAAAACGCTCATCGTGCCCCGATTGATATAGCTTATACTGGCCCATGGGTGTTCTTATTATGCCCCTACAGTGACTGATTTTCAGATTTCGGCAAAAATAAATTAAAATACATTTTAAACGTTTTTATCTACTTTCTTCAAGTTTCAACCAGTTAGGAAATAGACTTTTTTAGTGTTTGAATACGAAACAATGGTATAACTCACATATAAAAGCTGTTTTCAAAGGTTTATTAAGCATCCTTCTTTAGGTGGCCATTATCTTTTATTTCTTTTATCTTTTTTTATTAAAAGATCGAAAGATCGAATCGAAAATAAACCGATTAAATCGATTTTTTCCTGCCCGAGGAATCGATCCAAAAAATGGAAAATCGGAGTTGAAAAGATCGATTATCCAAGGATCGATCCAAGATCGACCAATCCTAATGTTGGTCACACGATACATAAACAAATGGTGTATCATTGCAGCTTAGTGGCTACAACAAACACAAACTCAATTTCTTAGAAATGTGTCACATTTTTAATACACCCAACACCATTAACCAGAGAACAGTTTGCAAAAATCTTAGTACAATTTTTGGCTCTGGAGCACATTAAACGAACACAACTATAGGAAGAAACGTCAAAAACCCGTCAAAAATGATTTGAAAATGCTAGAAAGTTTGATCCAAATACCACCTGGAAGTTGATTTTTAAAAAAGTGAGTTTTGATTTTAGATGGAAATTTGAATTTATGGTTTAATCCAATCGCAATAAAACTAAACTTAACCGCAAATTCCGGATAGTACGCTTTCACATAAAGCACAGAAACAACGAATATTTTTAAGTACAGGGTAACAATCATCAAAAACCTTTTTTAAATCATAAAACACATCATTGAAACGTTTGTAGAATCCCTGAGGATGATGTTGAACGACACTGAAACATCGGAGTAGAAATAAACATCGTTCCTTTCTAAAAAATATTACTGATTTGCGAAAAAATTACATTTTTTTAGTTTCTAAAAATTTAAACATTTTCAATGTTCAATGTCGTTTTGACAGTATCATCAAATGTTGAAAAAATGTTTAGAAGAGGGAAATTTCGACACGCCCTACTAAACCAACCGTAGTCAACTGCAATAGTTTTCACGGTTTTCCGATCTTCTTCCATCCCCTTTTCCCATTTTACATCACCGATGCTGCAGTTGCTTCAGGCATTGCAGAATAGGAACCACCTACCGGGTAAATTGGCTTTCGATGCATCGTCGCATTCATCGCATGTGTTCTGCAATTGATGACGAAACTTTCCCAACCAGCCGGCCATTCGTTCGATTCCCCAGTCCCGGTTTGACCTTTTCCCGATGTAGACCGCCCACAGGAAGATACCTATCGTCGATAGGAAGTTTGTAGTGCCTTAGTTTTTTTTTTTTTTGGTTTTCAATCATCGTCCTCCACCAAACTCGCGTGCTTTCCGGTCATTTTCGAGGGCTCTCGCTCGTTCCTTCGTTGTCTGTTTCCGGTGTCTTCTGCGAATTTGCGTCGCCGATGCTGAAAATTTTTCCGTTCCCATGTAAGGATCTGACAGACGTACGAACGGAAAGATCAAATTTGTGTGGAATTTCGGACAAATGTTCCCAGAACTCAATTGAATCGAAAAGCAGCTTATGGGGAGTTCTGAGTAACAAACTTTGATGTGGAAATTTTTCAACTAGTTCAGTGTTCTCAGAATTCTGAATACTGAAATCTAAATTTACCAGAATTTAGAATTTCAAAAATCTGAGATGGTAAATAAGTTTTCGATTTCCACCAAAATCCAACATTCCGTGTAGCCTCACCGAATAATTAAGTTCCGGTAGAGTAATCCTGTTGAGCGCGTGGAATTCGATAACATATTTCGCCGGTATTTTTCCAATAAACATTCCGAACAAGTGTTTTCTTTCCCTTAGCCAGGAGTGGAACTCGAATGGATTGATTCTCACTTGTGCAAGCTATTCGAAGAGAACTGATATTTAGTGGACATTCGATATCGGAAACGGAACGAAACTGAACGCTTAAGATACCGACCCCGTTTAATTGATAATGAAGGAGCTAAAGATTGAAGAACGTATCCGTTTCCTGTAACTTTCTTGGAAAGAACTCTTTCACAGCTGTTTTCACTTTCTCTGCCAGAGCTTTTTAATCAGGTTTATTTTTTGTGAAAGAAAAAAGTCACCGGTTACAAATGGCTCAATTTGTCAGGATTACGTGAGTGCGTGTGGAAAGTGGGGTCACCTCCTTTCAATTTTTTTTTTTGCTGAACGAGCATTCTCTATCGAAGGCTATCCAAAAAAAAGTGACAAGAACCACTTGCTGGATTTTCTGTGAGCGTGACTAACGATTATAACAATTAGTGACTGGTTTTTTTCTTCTTGTTGGTGGTCTGAAAATAATGAGTTCAGTTTATTTGCGGACGGCAGAAAATAGGAGTGTTTTAAATAAATATTTATCATTTGTTAAATAGGAGGAATTGTTTTTGTGAGTGTTAAATATATAAGTTCGACATGACGATCTGCGTGGAGGTAACGGAGCTGATTGGGCGGTTTTATTTTACTAGTGAAGAAGGTAAACATTATACTTATATTCGTTCTGTTGTAAATAAGACCGGAACAAATTTCAAATCCTTCTTTTGTCACTCTGAGTTGGAACATCGCGAGGGGGGACAATAAAAAAAAACGCGAAAAACAAATAAATTGGAATAAATTGCACGAAATCTTGTATGCAACAAAACTGCACACTATAACATTGCACAAAACCTTCAAATCAATTAATTTTTTATCGAAAAATTCAATAAAATCAAGAATACAAAAGGTGAAATAACTCTTATCTTACAAAATTTAGTTTTTTGGTCTTGTAATCTTTCGGATACTTGAATTTTTTTTCGCAATTTATATAAAATACTTCAAACTTTATTTATTGCCGTTTTTCGGGTTTTTAAAAATTTTGAAGGTGGGGGGAGGGGGGGGGGGTGACAAAAGAAGAAATTGATAGTTGTTCCAGCCTAATTTACAATTAAAATATTGTAAAAAAATTGTATAAAGTGAAAAAAAATTGTGTAAGATCAGATTTCATGTGTTGTTTAATGTGATGCGATCAAAATAACTAGGTTTTTTTTAATTTACTACGTTTGATTTTAATTTTTGTTTCATGTGCAATTTATTTGTGCATATTATCCAATATTTTCTTTGCGACAAGATGGATACTCAAGATTTCGACAGATTTTTTATTAAAGGCTTACCTTTCAATTTTTTTGCTCAAGCTAAATATGCTCATATCTATCTATTTTCTCTGTCCCAGTTTAGCATTTATTTAATATAAAAATTATTCAAAATATTTTTTTTAATACTAGTAAACCATTCATTTAGAATTTGTTTATTATTAGAATAAAATCAACGGATCATACAGTGAGCGAAATAAGAATAGCACCACTATGTGTTTGGCTTGTTAAAATACGAATGATTGAAAATTACGAAAATTTTCTTCCGCAGTTTTTTTCTGAATTGCTTAACAGATAAATCAAGCATAAGTTTACTTTTTTTGGACGTAGCAATTGGCGTTGAGGACCAAAAATGTGAAAAAAGGGTGCGAAATAAGAATAGCACCACTTGAGTTTTTCATCGAAAACAAGACTATTTTTAAAAATTTACTGTGTAAAAGTGAATAATAATGCTTCTACGAATAATTTGAAAAGATAACTGCATTTTAAGGAGTTTTCCAGAATTCCAAAGGTTTTCAAAGGTATTAAAAGGGGGTTTTAGGAGATGCTCCTCTAGCGTTAAGGAATTTGATATCTGAGCTATAAAACTTTATCAAACTGCTTGAATTCTTCATTAACATTCAAAAGTATGATGTAAAATGCAAAAGCAGGTTGAAATTCAAAAATACTAATGTTTTTAAATAGTCAAACACCATTTCTCTAATTTTAAGTCGTAGATGGCAGCACTATCTTGTCATTAAACCAAATTCATGCCCATTTTCGAATATCCGGGATTAATTAGGGAGTGCTGGATGATTTTGGTCAAAAAATAAATACATGTACCAAGTGAACACTTTGGAAATTCTAAGATCACTAAATGAAGGTCACTAAAAGTGAATTTTTTGGACCGTTTTTCAGAATAAAGTTATACTTTGCGATGGAGCTTGATGGCTAGACGGCTAGCAGTATTTTTGGTATTATTTGCAATTGAATCGGAAGTTGAGATGAGCAGGAATTTTGGCGGTTGTAGGTACTTTTTTGTGCTGGTGATTCTTTTGCAAATCCGGTAAAGCTTTCTGCAGCGTGAACTTCCACGAAACTGTGATGGGAAAATATCTCAAAATGATGAATATGGGCCTAAATAAACCTGCAAAATCAATATTGAGACTTAATTTGGTTTAACTACAAGATAGTGCTGCCATCTACGACTTGAAACTGGAAAAAGTGTGGTTTACTGAACAAAATCAAAGTTTTTGATTTCTATCCTATTTTTTCTGATTCCAAATTAAACCCGAATGTTTGTTTCTTCGTTTCACGTCATTTTTATGAAGAAAGTAAGTAGTTTGGTGAAGAATTACAGCTCAAATATCAAATTCCTTAACGCTAGAGGAACATGTCTTAAAACCCTCTTTTAAAATCTTTGAAAACCTTTGGAATTCTGGAAAACTCCTTAAAATGCAGTTATCTATTCAAATAATTCGTAGAAGTATTATTATTCACTTTTACACAGTAAAGTTTTAAAAATAATCTTGTGTTTGTTGAAAAACTCAAGTGGTGCTATTCTTATTTCGCACCCATTTTTTACATTTTTGGTCCTCAACGCCAATTGCTACGTCCAAAAAAAGTAAACTCATGCTTGATTTATCCGTTAAACAAACTAGAGCGCGCGTAGCGTTTCTGCGGGCTTGAAGCGTGTCTAGGTCTATAAGGCGGCAGCGATTCTCATAGCTTGGTAAACGAAACAGGTCTTGCCAGTTCAGATGGCATAGGGCATACCGCAAGAAGCGACGCTGGATAACCTCGATACGTTCAGCCCCATTCTGGTAGAAAGGGCACCAAACAGCTGAAGCATACTCGAGGATGGAACTAACTATACAGCATTAAAGACTTTTCAGGCAATACACGTCTTTGAAGTCTTTGGCCATGCGAAATAAGAATCCAAGGTTTCTGGATGCTTTGTCGACGATGTAGTTTGTGTGAGCCTTACTCCAGGCGTTGATCGAGAATAACGCCCAGATCGTTGTTGTGGTCCACCCGTGAAATGATTCTGTTGGGAACACTGGTCACCCTAGTGGTAGTTTAGCACTGGGCTCATCCAGCTGACAGTTGGATGTCAACTGGATTGACGTCACGAGTGATTCACATATTTTGTCATCTTGATTTCCGCAGTTGAGGAGTGCACACGCGAGCACATTTTACTCCGTTAAATATATAAGTATTTTTAGTATTGTACCCCGGTCTTTTCACTCCAATATCACCTCGTCTCCGGGGATACAACAGTGGCGACGAGGATGGGATGAAATGATTCCGTCTTCGAGAACGTACTCCGCAAAAAGAGGGTGTCGCTTACGTGAGAATGATACGACCGAGCATTTACTGCGACTCAGGGGCAGGCGATTCATGTCACACCACTGAGCAAACACATTGAACTGCTGCTGCAGGAAATAGGTGTCCTCTTGGCTGTTTATGGTGTGAAAGAGTTTCAGGTCGTCGGCATATGCAAGTTTTTTGCAGTCAAGGAGCGAGAGTACGTCATTAAAATATATCACGAAAATTAGTGGTCCTAAATGACTTCCTTGAGGCACACCGGAGCAGGCAAGAAAATGATTTGAAAAGGAGTCACCAACACGAACGGATAACTTTCGACCTGTTAAGTAACAGTGGAACCAGTGCAGAAGGGATCCACAGAAACCCAGACGTTCCAGCTTTGCGATAGCGATATCGTGGTTCACCTTGTCGAATGCAGCAGAAAGGTCAGTATATATGGCGTCAGTTTGGGTTTTCCTAGCAAAGCTGTCTTGTACAAACGATGTGGAGGTGAGTGAGTTAGTAGTCGTGGATCGTTTAGGCATGAACCCGTGTTGATCATTGGAAAGTTGGTGCTTGAAGAACGAATTAATGGGATCATAGATAACCAATTCAAACAATTTGGCTATCGCGCATAGAGCTGAAATTTCGCGGTAGTTGATAACATCTCTCTTGTCACCCTTCTTGTGAACAGGAAACATGTAAGCTCCCTTCCACAGTGAGGGAAAGATTCCAACATCCAGCGATGATTGGAAAATATACCGAATAGGAAACAGCAAAAGTGGCATAGAACGCTTCAAAAAAGTAGCAGGTATACCATCCGGGCCCATAGATGTAAAGTTTTTCAACTTAGTTGTCGCTTTCGATATGGATGCATCGTCGATTATGATACCGTTAAACGAAGAACCTATAGGCAATATATTTCTCACAGCTCTAGCCAGTTGCTCAGGGAAAATGGATCCAGTTGTAAAAATACTAGAGAACTTCTCGGCAAATAGATCACAAATTTCGGGATCAGAGTTCACTGTGTCGCTATTCAGGATCATGTGAGACGGTAGCTCTGATTCTCTCCGCTGATTTTTCACGTGCTTACAAAACGATTTCGGACTGCTCTTGAAATTCTGTTGTAACCGATTAATATAATTCTGGTAGCAACGCTTACTGGCTTTCTTATAGGCATAATTCAATTTGCGATATTTGTCCTTAGTGTAGAGGGACTTGTGCTTGTTGTAGATGCGTAGTGCGCGCTGCTTAGCCGACTTCCAGTAACCCAGGGGGTCCGTAGATTAGTAGCCGTGCTGCATTTCGGCACATGACGATCGATGATATAATTCAGGATGTTCGCAATTGCCTCGGCAGCTGCATTGGGTTTAGAGAAATCGAGCTCAGCCTCCCAATCCACGGATTGCAGGACGAGGGATATAGCTTCGAAGTCAACGTTCTTAAAATCGTGATAGAAGGATGCGATTTTTTCTTCTGAGCCGTGTATTTTAGTGATATCAAGTGAAATCACTAGGGCTGGATGATGCGGGACAGTTTTAACAAGAGGAGCAGGAGCAGATTCAATCGCCGGATTCTTGATCCCTTCGTTCACGAAGCAGGGATCAAGCATACGGCCGTTTTCATTTTCAATTTTGTTGATCTGTCGAAGAGTCGCGGTACTCAAGGAGTCTAGGAAGATGTTGGAGGATGCCGAGACTGAAGAACGAGCAGGATCCGGAAATAAAAAGCCGCTTGGGGAGGAGCACAATTTCAAACCAGGTAGATTGAAGTCACCGATGATGAGTATGTCGTCTGCCGGAGAGCAAATCGAGCTTACTTAAGAGAGGCAGAGCGAAAAAGATTCAGCTAAAGCAAAGTCTCCAGAACGATCAGGGGGCACGTACACTACGCACAAGTAGAGTATCCGATCTCCGAAATCAATGCGAATCCAAACAAGTTCTAAATTGTCCCAGGAATCGTCTTCAATTGATTGAGCTGGAAACGTAAATTTCACGGCGAGTAACATTTCACCACCAGAAGACTTTTGCTGTTACGAGGACTACGGTCGCAACGGAACACTGCGTAATCTGGGCCGATAATCTGACTAGAGAGGGTCCGGTCGTTGAGCCAGGTTTCGGTGGAAGTCGCCAACAAGTAGTCAATCAAACAACTATTAACACCACCGACGTTCTGGTAGAAAATGTTGAAGGGTTCGGGCGATTCCAACGTAGCGCGGGATCGCTGATCACTGGAAAGGTGAATTCAATCACGTGGGGAAAACACTTAGTGATATCATACTTGCCAGAAAGCGCTGGCTGGAGAACCCCTTCGCCACAGACGAACTCAGGGCCGGGACGACTGATGACGCTGGCAGGAAACAACGCGACTGAGTCGAAGGGCTCAGGGGTCTCTAAAAGGCTCCAATCGATGCGACCTGGTGTTGAAACTCAAGTAGAGGCAGGTGAAGTAACGGGCGTGGCATGTTGACAGCGCATGCAGGATCTGTGGCTAGGTGAAACTTCATCACACAAGGAAAAAGTTATCAAACGAAACGAATACTTGCCTGAAGATGCAGGCTGGAGAACCTTGTCGCCACAGTCGAACTCAGGGCTGGGACGACTGATGACGCTGGCTGGAAGCTGCGCGACTGAGTCGAGATGAGGTCTCCCAAGTGCCTATTTCGTTACGTCCCAGTGTAGAAACCCAACAAGTAGTGGCTAATCCTCTCTGAACCGGTGAAGCGTCGCAATACAATCTCAAGAGAGCTGAGGTCTCATCGTCGTTATCAGCTGAAGTGGGAGCCAGATGATTCCCAAGATCCTCGAAGGCACTAGATGAGACTACCTCAAGGAAACTGGTCCGAACGTGGGCGTAATTGGCACTACATTCGGGGTAGCCGGTTCCCCAACCGACCGAATGCGTTGAACAGATGGTACAGGAGTCAGAGGTCACCTGCTGTAGTTTTTTGGCTGGTCCACAAATTCACAAAAGAGTATTCCAGAAAACCAAGTCATAGGACTCAAGGCGATATTTTTGTGCACTGGGTCCAATCCGATTTTGAATGAAACATATCTCCCAGTCTACGCCTTTGGGAAGCAATCGTTTAGCCTCTACCGGCATGGTTGAGTCCAGGCAGCGAGAAACTATAGTTTCAACGTCTGCGTCCGTGATCTGGGGCTGAAGACCAGCTATATACAGCCAGAACTTGGGTGGAGGTACGATAAACGGGACTGAAAGGTCACTAAGGTCAACGGAATTTGTTCCAGTCATCGTTTAAGAAACCAGCGATATTCCGTCGTTTCCGCGGCGACGCTTGAAGTTCGGTAAAAGTAACATTCTAAATCACCTGTTGAATTCAATGTCATCGACCAAATAAGATTGATTGTGAGTCATGAAAAAATTTACTTATTACATATTCGAATAGAATCTCTTAAAAGGAATCAGTGGATGAATAAGGTTCTGAATTAAGTGTTGTCGGTAATTTAATTCATATTTTTGCTAACATTTTATGAAATTTCAACTGTTTTTTATGCTGTTTTTCCTAATAGTCGAGTTCATCTACTACACATTACCATCCTTGTGAAAATTCCCTCTATATTACTCAAGAGTTCAATCAAACCATTTAGCTAATCTCCCATGGGAACACCGTTGAATTATCCCATAATGAGTACTGAAAACATTTTCTTCAGCATTAAAGCTGCAACTTCTTCGCAAACACCATCCCAGTAGTTTCTTCTAGCTCTAGTGCTTATTTATGGTTTCCCATTTTGATAACATGAATGAATAACATATCTGCAAAAATAAAAAGCCGGCTAGCACTTCAATAAGAATCATTCGCTCTCTAGCTCTTTGCGGTCAACTTGGAAAGCGGTTGACCCCTTCGAAACTGTCTCGGAGTTTGTGGGTGGATGAAGGCTACTTCAATCTCTCGAACCACTACTCCGGAGAATGGGTTGATGAATGACCAGCTCCATGTTACTTTCCATTGTTTCCGGTCAAAATTCGGTTCTCATTCCACACACAGTCGGGGGCAGTGTACGTTTTCACTTAATGGCGCCCGTCGAATTTACTGCCCTGAGACAGAAGCTTTTCTGCTGACTAGGGAAGAGTTGAATGCTCTTTGCGCTGAAAATTGATGATAAGCTACAATTTTCCAGAGGTCATTAGCAGAGAGAACAAGGGAAATGTCGATGTCTTAGTTTAAGCAGAAAAAAACTGTGAAATTTTCAACGATTCTGACGGGAACTTCTATAAATGACTGAAATGATGAAAATATCGAGAAATATCAACAAAAAAAAAAATATGACAAAAATGATGAAAAACGACAAAAAAGATGGAAAACGACAAAAAATGATAGAAAACGACAAAAAATGATAGAAAACGACAAAAATGACAAAAATGACAAAAATGAAAATAATGACAAAAATGACAAAAATGATGAAAAACGACAAAAATGATGAAAAACGACAAAAAATGATAGAAAACGAAAAAAATGACAAAAATGACAAAAAAGAAAAAAATGACAAAAATGACAAAAATGACAAAAATGACAAAAATGACAAAAATGACAAAAATGACAAAAATGACAAAAATGACAAAAATGACAAAAATGACAAAAATGACAAAAATGACAAAAATGACAAAAATGACAAAAATGACAAAAATGACAAAAATGACAAAAATGACAAAAATGACAAAAATGACAAAAATGACAAAAATGACAAAAATGACAAAAATGACAAAAATGACAAAAATGACAAAAATGACAAAAATGACAAAAATGACAAAAATGACAAAAATGACAAAAATGACAAAAATTACAAAAATGACAAAAATGACAAAAATGACAAAAATGACAAAAATGACAAAAATGACAAAAATGACAAAAATGACAAAAATGACAAAAATGACAAAAATGACAAAAATGACAAAAATGACAAAAATGACAAAAATGACAAAAATGACAAAAATGACAAAAATGACAAAAATGACAAAAATGACAAAAATGACAAAAATGACAAAAATGACAAAAATGACAAAAATGACAAAAATGACAAAAATGACAAAAATGACAAAAATGACAAAAATGACAAAAATGACAAAAATGACAAAAATGACAAAAATGACAAAAATGACAAAAATGACAAAAATGACAAAAATGACAAAAATGACAAAAATGACAAAAATGACAAAAATGACAGAAATGACAAAAATGACAAAAATGACAAAAATGACAAAAATGACAAAAATGACAAAAATGACAAAAATGACAAAAATGACAAAAATGACAAAAATGACAAAAATGACAAAAATGACAAAAATGACAAAAATGACAAAAATGACAAAAATGACAAAAATGACAAAAATGACAAAAATGACAAAAATGACAAAAATGACAAAAATGACAAAAATGACAAAATGACAAAAATGACAAAAATGACAAAAATGACAAAAATGACAAAAATGACAAAAATGACAAAAATGACAAAAATGACAAAAATGACAAAAATGACAAAAATGACAAAAATGACAAAAATGACAAAAATGACAAAAATGACAAAAATGACAAAAATGACAAAAATGACAAAAATGACAAAAATGACAAAAATGACAAAAATGACAAAAATGACAAAAATGACAAAAATGACAAAAATGACAAAAATGACAAAAATGACAAAAATGACAAAAATGACAAAAATGACAAAAATGACAAAAATGACAAAAATGACAAAAATGACAAAAATGACAAAAATGACAAAAATGACAAAAATAACAAAAATAACAAAAATAACAAAAATGACAAAAATGACAAAAATGACCAAAATGATGAAAATGACGAAAATGTAAAAAAATTACGAAAGCGTAAAAATAGCAAAAATGTAAAAAATGTCAATAATGTAGTTCTCCATGAAAAAAACAACTGATAACTAAATGATTATATTGGGATCTCTCATTTAAAATAATTTTCAAATAAGTTTTTAAATAATTTCAAACAGTTTAAATAAAACTATCCCTTATGATATAATATCCAATTTGAAGGTTTTTGTCTAATCATCTCTATCTTTTTTCATTTACAGGTAATGGAAATCGGTTTCAGCTCGATTTGGTAAGAAACAAAACTCATTAATCGTAATACTGAGCAAAAACCCAAACATTTGCATAGCTTCGGGGAATAAACCAAAGAAAGGCATCATTTTCTTGTGAGTGCGACAGATTACCAACAAACGGTGCTTTCCCAGCTAAAAGGTTTCTGTATAACCTTCTGCAGGAAGAAACCAAGAGGAAAAAATAACTCCCAAAATGAATTCAACCAGCCTATGACAACTAGGGGGTAAAACATATGGCGAAAAAAATATGCTAATAATATGGTTCAAATATCTCAGACACGGATACAGAATCGAGAAATCCAGCAAAAAAAAAAGTAACATACCGGGGGAAGGTACTTAAGCCACCATATAAAACTGTCACGTTTCACAGGTTTCTCATATTTATGGCAAATGATGACGACAAACGAGATGGGTGGATGGAGGGATGTGATGTATGCCAAAAAATCGAAGCGAATACGTTTTTCCACACCCCAAAACTCAAGTCTGTTCAACTCATGCGAGCGAGCTGGATGGAGATGAGCTTTTCCGGGAATTTTTGGGTTTGGTTTGCTGCTATCGACTTCCGAGCTAGATGAAGTATGTCATCTTGGGTGAATTATTTATTATTCCGCTAAAATTGCGTGCCATTACCCGGGAGGAAAGTTTTCTGTGAGTGGAATGGGAAAAGTTTCGATAGATATATGTCGAAAAATTGTAATTTTAATTGGAACACTTGTACAGAATTTCTTAAAAACAGGCGCAAGCTTATCACGTCAGGCAATTACAGAGATATTTTTGAAGGGTTTATCGTCTTATATCAGCAGCGTTCGAAAAACTGATACCTTGTATTTCAAATGCTGATTCAAAAGTCAAAACCATTTTTAAAATATTTTAAAAGAGAAGAATACTGAAATGACAATTTTTTGGAAATCTGCAGGTTTTAAATACCTGTTTAGCTTTCCAATAAACTTTAATTTGAAGCTTTTTTAATTCAGGATCACAACCAAGTCTAAGCAATAAACTTTGTAAACAGTATCAATTCCAAGTCTCAAATCAAAATTTTGAACTTGCACTTGATATCATTTTGCAGACTCAAATTTCATGTGGAATTCGGTCATATATGTTGTGTATAATAACGCAGTTATGAAAAAAATCCTCGCTATTCCATATTAATTTAATTTTTTGTAATTGACCCATTCCAGCGTGACGTCACAACGTTTGCTAAACAATTTTTTGGTATATTGTATGTAAGTTTTACAGGTCATATCGCACATTGTTAAAAATTGTATATTATGAGGTCAAAATTTAATTCTCTACAATTTGAAACCAAAAGTATTTGTATAGAATGAATAGTTAACAAAATATAAGCAAAAGGAATCGTGACGTCACAACGCGCCTCTTTTCCCACTTTTCAGTTTTTTTTACAACGCCGCAATTTTCTGCTCTTCTATTTCATTAAATTTTATGAAAATTTCAGAAAAGTATCGATTCATTACAACCAACAAAAAGCTGTTTTTGATTTTTTTAAATTTTGATTTTAATTTATTTTAGAGCGATTCAGTTTCGTGACGTCACAACGCACCATTTTTTTAAAGCAGGGTTTTGCAAAGCGTTGTGACGTCACGAAATTTGATGGTTAGCTACATGAAATAAATCAAAGTGAAATCTTAAAATGAATGCTTGATTTACTTAAAATGCTTAAAAACTTAATAAATAATGTGATTTCGTGATGAAATCGATCCATTTATTCCCAAAAAATAAAGGAATTTATAAGCAGATATAAGCAGATAAGGTTTTCATAAGGTTTGCTCACATCAATTTTATTCGAAGTTTTTTTATGCGATCATGTAGATATTATTTAGGACAAAACAAAAACTAGGAAGTATTTATTCGTAAAAGCGTTGAAATGTGTTTCTGAATCTTTTTTATCTTTAATTGCAAAGGAAAGTAAAAATAAATAATAATTTCAAAGCCTTCGATCTTTCCAAAGATAGTTAATCGACACTAGAGTGCCTAAATCAGCCATCTAATGAAAATCTTATAAGTTGCAAGCTTAAATAGACCCTAGGCCATACACATAGTCCAGTGCCAAATTTGGGGATTGGCCCACGGAAATAGAGGGCACAATGAGCCTAAAATTTGTATGTAATTATGAGAAATTGGGTTTATAAGGACATTAAAACCAAGTTATGCACCAATTTCTGAAGTCCCTATCGGCTGGTTTGTTTTAATTATAGTCATTCACAAAACTTTCATTATGACAAATAGTTTATCTCAAAATCCCTTTTCGACAATGGTTTAGTTAAAAAGGTTTTTGAGTTTCAAAAATTAGCTTCTGATGGGTCAAATACAAAAAATACATGAATGATCGTTAATCGACGCTAATTTTGAACATTATAGCTGTTTTATGATAACTCTAATCGAAACGCGTTCCTCAGATGAAATATTGTCATTATCAAAGCTTTAAAATACTCAAATTGAAAGAAAAATTGGTTGATAAAGACCTTAATTATTGACGAAGAACGGTTTTTTTTATCATGCCGAACAAAATTTACATAATTCCATACAAACTTCAAGTGCGTTGCGCAACCCCTTCCCTTAGAATAATTTGACCCAAATTTTGCATGAGATCTTGTGCTAGTACATATTTGAATTTATTAAATTTTGTAATTCAGTTCAAAGTCCCTTTTGTGAGATTTTATGTGAACACGGGGTTCGATTTAGATTTAGACATTCTTTGAGGTGGAAATTTCAATAAATGCAGTTATTAAAATAATTTAATTAATTTTATTAATTAATTTTCTATGAAAATCTTATGAATTTTTTTAATAAAAAAGTTAATCTATCAAGTTAACCAGTTTACCAGATTTTTTGAATCTCATTACATTTATTTCATGGAACTTATTTCGTTTGAACAAAATGCCAGAAACAAATAGAAGCTACTAGCGGTGTTTTCCATTCTAACATAGATATATTAAGAAGTTGATCTTTAACAAGATTTTCATTCAAATCACAGATAACTATCTGCTTTATGATTCACAAATATTCTTTTACAAAATCGATGAGGATTTCATTTGTTTGATCGTGTGTGTATTCTTGAATCAACCGTTTTTAAGCGCTGTTTTGTATGTTTTATTAGAAATGTTTAAAAACAACTAAGTTAATGCAAAAAAAATTTAGTTTCTTTAAAAAACTTGATAATAGAATTCGTTTATTGAAGCACATTGTTGTGTTGAACTTGTATTGAAAAAATACTATCATAGTGTTGAAGTAAAAAGTCTTTAACGTTTTCGAAAAAAAGTAAACAAATTTTCGTGACGTCACAACGCATTCTTTACCCGGGTGCAACTCACAACCTGCTAAACCGATTTTCAATCTGTAAATTGCATTAAATTCCACTCAAAAAGTTTGAAGAGACCTCCAATTTTCGACAATATGTGAAATTTCAGTAAATCATAAATTTAAAAACAGTAGAATTTTCGTGACGTTACAACGCTTAAAAATAGATACCTTTATCAACGATTCTAGAGCGTAAACTTGCAGTAACTGTTATTTATCTTATATCATGCTTAAAAGATGGCTTTTTTAGCATCATTTTGCAGTTATTTGTTTTGACATAGCTAGATTTTTGACAAAGTTATGTTATAAATAAAGAATATTTGCAAAAATCAATTTAATTTCATACTAAAATTTTTAAATTTCAACGTTAACATACTCAATTCTAAAAAAAGGTAGCTAAAAATCTTTTAATGGAAAATGACACTGAAGAAATAACCTTTCTAACGCTATGTAATTTATATTTGGATAATGAAAAATAAAAATCGGTTCTCCAGTTGAGGGGTGCTTGGAATGGGTCAATTCTACATGACATTTGCATGAAGCGATGTTTGGAATCGAAAACGATGCAGTCGCGCACAGGGTGTGTCTCATAGTTTGCCTATTTTCATAAATATAAAATAAATAAAATCCTTTTAAAACTGATCAACAAAAAGTCAAATTTTGTTTTATAGCTTGCCTTATTCTAAAAACTTCTTTTAAAAATAAGAATAACCCAAACGGATAGGTTGATATGAAATCTAAAAATTAAAAAATGAATGGCATAAAAACTAGTAATATTTTTGGTTTAAACAAAAACTTGCAAAAAAAAAATTTCAATTCAATTTGTTATGATAAAATATCTGTACAATAAAGCTTATATTCTCTTCATTCTTGGATTTAAGTATTAACCTTTATTTAAAAAAAAAAATATGTTCATCGATTTTTATAAAAGTGTATCGTTTCGAATTGTTTAATATTCATACAAACAAAAGACAAGTTTCATTATCTCCTCCTGCTCTCGTTCATTTACTCATAATTTTATTTTCTCATTTCATTGTCTTCTCTTTTTTTATATTTTTCAATCAATTTCAGCTTGTCATCCTACTCCTTTTCATCTTCTCAACTTTTCATCTTCTCATCTTCCTATTTTCTCATCTTCTCATCTTCTTGATTTTACTTATTCTCATCTTCTCATCTTCTCATCTCCTCATCTTCTCATCTTCTCATCTTCTCATCTTATCATCTTCTCATCATCTCATTTTCTCATCTTCTCATCTTCTCATCTTCATCTTCTCATCTTCATATCTTCTCATCTTCCCATCTCCACAATTTCTCATCTTCTCAATTTCTCAATTTCTCATCTTCTCATCTTCTCATCTTCTCATCTTCTCATCTCCTCATCTTCTCATCTTCTCATCTTCTTATCTTCTCATCTTCTCATCTTCTCATCTTCTAATCTTCTCATCTTCTCATCTTCTTATCTTCTCATCTTCTCATCTTCTAATCCTCTCATCTTCTCATCTTCTCATCTTCTCATCTTCTCATCTTCTCATCTTCTCATCTTCTCATCTTCTCATCTTCTCATCTTCTCATCTTCTCATCTTTTCATCTACTCGTGTTCTCATCTTCTCATCTTCTCATCTTCTCAGCTTCTCATCTTCTCATCTTCTCATCTTTTCATCTTCACATTTTCTCATCTTCTCATCTTCTCATCTTCTCATCTTCTCATCTTCTCATCTTCTCATCTTCTCATCTTCTAATCTTCTCATCTTTTCATCTTCTCATCTTCTCATCTTCTCATCTTCTCATCTTCTCATCTTCTCATCTTCTCATCTTCTCATCTTCTCATCTTCTCATCTTCTCATCTTCTCATCTTCTCATCTTCTCATCTTCTCATCTTCTCATCTTCTCATCTTCTCATCTTCTCATCTTCTCATCTTCTCATCTTCTCATCTTCTCATCTTCTGATCTTCTCATCTTCCTATTTTCTCATCTTTTCATCTTCTTATCTTCTCACTCTCTCTTCTTCTCATCTTCTCATCTTTTCATCTACTCGTCTTCTCATCTTCTAATCTTCAAATCTTCTCATCTTCTCATCTTCTTATCTTCTCATCTTCTCATCTTCTCATCTTCTCATCTTCTCATCTTCTCATCTTTTCATCTTCTCATCTTCTCATCTTCTCATCTTCTCATCTTCTAATCTTCACATCTTTTCATCTACTCGTGTTCTCATCTTCTCATCTTCTCATCTTTTCATCTTCACATTTTCTCATCTTCTCATCTTCTCATCTTCTCGTCTTCTCATCTTCTCATCTTCTCATCTTCTCAGCTTTTCATCTTCTCATCTTCTCATCTTCTCATCTTCTCATCTTCTCATCTTCTCATCTTCTCATCTTTTCATCTTCGCAGCTTCTCATCCTTTAATCTCCTCATCTTCTCTTCTTCTCATCTTCTCATTTTCTCATCTTATCATCTTCTCATCATCTCATCTTCTCATATTCTCATCTTCTCATCTTCTGATCTTCTCATCTTTTCATCTTCTCATATTCCCATATACTCATCTTCTCAACTTCTCATCTTCTCATCTTCTCATCTTCTCATGTTCTCATGTTCTCATCTTCTCATCTTCTCATCTTCTCATCTTCTCATCTTCTCATCTTCTCAACTTCTTATCTTCTCATCTTCTCATCTTCTCATCTTCTCATCTTCTCATCTCCTCATCTTCTCATCTTCTCATCTTCTCATCTTATCATCTTCTCATCATCTGATTTTCTCATCTTCATCTTCTCATCTTCATATCTTCTCATCTTCTCATCTCCACATTTTCTCATCTTCTCTTTTTCTCAATTTCTCATCTTCTCATCTTCTCATCTTCTCATGTTCTCATGTTCTAATCTTCTCATCTTCTCATCTTCTCATCTTCTCATCTTCTCAACTTCTTATCTTCTCATCTTCTCATCTTCTCATCTTCTCATCTTCTCATCTCCTCATCTCCTCATCTTCTCATCTTCTCATCTTCTCATCTTCTCATCTTCTCATCTTCTCATCTTCTCATCTCCTCATCTTCTCATCTTCTCATCTTCTCATCTCCTCATCTTCTCATCTTCTCATCTTCTCATCTTCTCATCTTCTCATCTTCTCATCTTCTCATTTTCTCATCTTCGTATCTTCTTATTATAACTAACCCTCATCTTTTCAACTACACATCTTCTCATCTTCTCATCTTCTCATCTTTTCATCTTCTCATCTTCTCATCTTCTCATCTTCTCATCTTCTCATCTTCTCATCTTCTCATCTTCTCATCTTCTCATCTTCTCATCTTCTCATCTTCTCATCTTCTCATCTTCTCATCTTCTCATCATCTCATCTTCTCATCTTCTCATCTTCTCATCTTCTCATCTTCTCATTTTCTCATCATCTCATCTTCTCATCTTCTCATCTTCTCATCTTCTCATATTCTCATCTTCTCATCTTCTGATCTTCTCATCTTCCTATTTTCTCATATTTTCAGCTTCTCATTTTCTTATTTTCTTATTTTCTCATCTTCTCATCTTTTCATCTACTCGTCTTCTCATCTTCTCATCTTCACATCTTTTCATCTTCTCATATTCTTATCTTCTCATCTTCTCATCTTCTCATCTTCTCATTTTCTCATCTTCTCATCTTCTTATCTTTTCATCTTCTCATCTTCTTATCTTCTCATCTTCTCATCTTCTAATCTTCACATCTTTTCATCTGCTCATCTTCTCTTCTTCTCATCTTCTCATCTTCTCATCTTCCATCTTCACATCTTCTCATCTTCTCATCTTCACATCTTCACATCTTCTCATCCTCTCATCTTTTCATCTTCACATCTTCTCATCTTTTCATCTTCTAATCTTCTCAGTTTCTCCTTCATATCGTCTTATCTTCTCATCTTCTTATCCTGCGATCTTCTCATCTTCACATAATCTTCTCATCTTCTCATCTTCTCATCTTATCATCTTCTCATTTTCCATTGTTCTTATCTTCTCATTTTCTCATCTTCTCATCTTTTCAACTTCTCATCTTCTCATCTTCTCATCTTCTCATCATATCATCTTCTTATCTTCTCATCTTCTCATCTACTCATCCTCTCATCTTCTCATATCTTCAGCAATACATCTTCTCATGCTTTCATCTTCTCATCTTCTCATCCTTTAATCTTCTCATCTTCTCTTCTTCTCATCTTCTCATCTTCTCATCTTATCATCTTCTCATCATCTCAATTTCTCAATTTCTCATCTTCTCATCTTCTCATCTTTTCATCTTCTAATCCCTTCATTTTCTCATCTTCTCTTCTCCTTAAGATAAGAAGATGAGAAGATGAGAAGATGAGTAGATGAGAAGATGAGAAGATGAAAAGATGTGAAGATGAGAAGATGAGAAGATGAGAAGATGAGAAGAGGTGAAGATGAGTAGATGAAAATTTGAGAAGATGAGAAGATGAGAAGATGAGAAGATGAAAAGATGAGAAAATGAGAAGATGAGAAGAATAGAAGATGAGAAGATGAGAAGATGAAAAGATGAGAAGATCAGAAGATGAGAAGATGAGAAGATGAGAAGATGAGAAGATGAGAAGATGAGAAGATGAGAAGATAACAAGATAAGAAGATGAGAAGATGAGAAGATGAGAAGATGAAAAGATGTAAGGATGAGAAGATGACAAGATGAGAAGATAAGAAGATGAGAAGATGAGAAGATGAGTAGATGAGAAGATAAGAAGATGAGAAGATGAGAAGATGAGAAGATGAGTACACGAGAAGTTGAAAAAATGAGAAGATGAGAAGATGAGAATATGAGAAGATGATAAGATGAGAAGATGAGAAAATAAGAAAATGAGAAGATCAGAATTTGAGAAGATGGGAAGATGAGAAGTTGAGAAGATGGGAAAATAAGAAAATGAAAAGATCAGAACTTGCGAAGGTGAGAAGTTGAGAAGATGGGATGTTGAGAAGATGAGAAGTTGAGAAGATAAGAAGATCAGAAGATGAAAATATAAGAAGATGAAAAGATGAGAAGATGAGTAGATTAGGATATGAGAATATGAGAAGATGAGAAGATAAGAAGATGAGAAGATGAGGAGATTAGAAGATAAAAAGATGAGAAGATGAGGAGATGAGAAGATGAGAAGATGAGAAGATGAGAAGATGAGAAGATGAGAAGATGAGAAGATGAGAAGTTGAGAAGATGAGAAGATGAGAAGATGAGAAGATGAGAAGATGAGTAGACGAGAAGATGAACAGATGAGAAGATGAGAACATGAGAAAGTGAGAAGATGAGAAGTTGAGAAGATGAGAAGATGAGAAGATGAGAAGATGAGAAGATGAGAAGATGAGTAGATGAGTAGATGAGAAGATGAGATGATTAGAAGATGAGAAGATGAGAAGATGAGTACACGAGAAGATGAAAAGATGAGAAGATATGAAGATGAGAAGATGAGAAGATGAGAAGATGAGAAGATGAGCAGATGAGAAGATGCGAAGATAAGAAGATTAGAAGATGAGAAGATGAGAAGATGAGAAGATGAGAAGATTAGAAGATGAGAATATGAGAAGATGAGAAGTTGAGAAGATGAGAAGATGAGAAGATGAGAAGATGAGAAGATGAGAAGATGAGAAGATGAGAAGATGAGAAGATGAGAAAATAAGAAAATAAGTTAATGAAGATTAATCACCGTGATTTTTGTTTTGAAATTAATTTTTACGGCCTTATCGGTGAATGTTATGTTCTCATAGTGAGAACATTTCTAGAATTGAAAATTATAGATGGATAGAAGAAGATTAGAAGAAAATTACAGGTGTTGAAAATGAGCGGGTAGGAATTTTTTAAGAAGCATTTTCACCACATACTTAACTTTTGTTCAATCACGGATCAACTATTTTGAAATGTTAGAATCGGACAGGGTTGAGTCTAACACAACACAATAGTTGGTCTTGCGTGGTTGTTCGTTCGCACTGCAAGTTTCGCGGTGCGAACCACGCAAGACCAACTATTGTGTTGTGTTAGACTCAACCCTGTCCGATTCTAACATTTCAAAATAGTTGATCCGTGATTGAACAAAAGTTAAGTATGTGGTGAAAATGCTTCTTAAAAAATTCCTACCCGCTCATTTTCAACACCTGTAATTTTCTTCTAATCTTCTTCTATCCATCTATAATTTTCAATTCTTGAAATGTTCTCACTATGAGAACATAACATTCACCGATAAGGCCGTAAAAATTAATTTCAAAAAAATAAGAAAATAAGAAAATGAGAAGATCAGAATTTGAGAAGTTGTGAAGATGAGAAGGTGAAAAGATGAGAAAATAAGAAATGAGAAGATCAGAATTTGAGAAGATGAGAAGTTGAGAAGATGAGAAGTTGAAAAGATGAGAAGTTGAGATGATGAGAACATGAGAAGATGAGAAGATCAAAAGATGAAAATATAAGAAGATGAGAAGATGAGAAGATGATGAGATGAGAAGATGCGAAAATGAGAAGATGAGAAGATGAGAAGATGAGAAGATGAGAAGATGAGAAGATGAGAAGATGAGAAGATGAGAAAATGAGTAGATGAGAAGATGAGAAGATGAGAAGATGAGAAGATGTGAAGATGAGAAGATGAGAAGATAATAAGATGAGAAGATGAGAAGATGAGAAGATGAGAATATGAGAAGATGAGAAGATGAGAATATGAGAAGATGAGAATATGAGAAGATGAGAAGATGAGAAGATCAGAAGATGAGAAGATGAGAAGATGAGAAGATGAGAAGATGAGAAGATGAGAAGATGAGAAGATGAGAAGATGAGATGATGAGAAGATGAGAAGATGAGAAGATGAGAAGATGAGAAGATGAGAAGATGAGAAGATGAGTAGATGAGAAGATGAGAAGATGAGAAGATGATAAGATTAGAAGATGAGAAGATTAGAAGATGAGAAGATGAGAAGATGAGAAGATGTGTAGTTGAGAAGATGAGGGTTAGTAATAATGAGAAGATAAGAAGATGAGAAAATAAGAAGATGAGAAGATTAGAAAATGAGCTAAAGGGTTGGATGCCAAGCTGAAAAAATGATAAAAAATATTTTAAAATCAGAAGACAATTAAATGGGAGAATGAGAAATGAAGATCATGAGTAGATAAACGAGAGTAGGACAAGATAATTTTAGTAATAGATTTGACATGATAGTAAAAATTGAATGTGAAGTTTCCATTAATTAAATAAAAATGTTTTGGATTATGTATTGAGTGAAACAAGTTAAAAATATTCTGCATTTCTATTTCACAGAATGCGACTCACAATGTTCGGACGACATATCGCCGATGATGGACGCCCCGCTTCCGCCTCACACCACCCTCCCGATCACGCTGGTTCCGCTGCAGAAGTCCTCTCCGGAACGACGGATCACCCAGAAGGAAATCATCGCCGGCGAGGAACGGCCTAAGTTTCTCACCATCAAACAGGTCCAGGACGGATCGCAAGGTAAGAATATCAACACCACCTCTTCATTCCTATTTGCTGCCGCACATCTTTAGATTTCAAGCTTTCTGAACAATCAGCAATCAATCACTAGTAGTGGTTGCCCACATTTGAACCAAATCGGAAAATCATCGACACAATCAACCACACATCGTGTCATCGTTTCGACTGCTCTCTGTTTCACTTTAACTGCTGCTCACCCAATTGGATTGTGATTAGAGGATCAAAAATACTAGGCAAAACCCACACGTGCAATAACTCACACTTTTTGGCAATAGCTGAATAGAAATTTTAAAAAACAAATCGAATCAAATCAGTTCACAAAAATCTTTTCAAAATGGATTTGAATTTTTCAAAAGCTGTCATGTATCGATGAACTATCATAATCTGAATAAAAATGCAATGGTCCATTGAAGAAAAATTTAAAATACAGTTTAAATTGAAAACTTTAAGGGCAACCTTTTCCTGAGAATTCATTATTGCACATATTCATTTCATTTATCATTAAAATACTGCGTATGAAAACAATTGCTCATTGGCAGCCAGAAAAAGCATGCAAATTTCTCGATTTTTAAATGAACCCTTTTACCGAATAAGCGTGCTCGAGGTTTTGGACAACATTTTCGGTGCATGGAATTCAACATTTATTGATTTTTTTTTTAATCGAGACCATGACAGCTTTGATAGGAATTTCCCGTTTAAATTCGTTTGAAACAACCCAAAAAAAAGTGGATGTAGCATCTGTTTTCTCATTCCATTAGTGCACCTGCTTTTGATTTTCAATACGTGATGTGATATATAATGTAGCAAAAAAAAAAATCAGAAGCATACCGAATGCATTTGGCATAGTCAATAAATTCATAGAAAAAAAACAACACATCAGATGCATTTAGTTGACAAAGTGCAAAATCATCGCAATTTTAATATTGTATAAATGCTGATTGTGTGTCCGCTCATCCCCGTTTCCTAACTCTGGATATGCCTTCCCTTAACTGACTGCCATTTACCAACTTTAAATGAACTGGATGAAAAATTCAACCCTCAATCTGCCAATGTCAACTGTTAATGGATTACGGCACGTACCGGTCTAAAAATATAAACCCGCTGTCCTTCGGCATGACATGCCGGGTGTGAAACCACAAACCCAAAACGGTCAACGGTTGGTTTATTTCCATCCCTTTAATCCTCCTTCGGTGGCCGAATCCCTACTCAACACCCCCAACAACCTCAGGTGATGATGATAAGAGCAATGCTGCCACACTGTCTTCATCAAACAACGCCAACAAATCCTCAAAATCACAATCCTCTAACAACAGTGGTGACAGCAAAGCTAAACAACAGCCTCCTCAACAGCAGCATTACATAGTTGAAACGATCACGATGACAACGGTAACAGAGCGGCGGATTGTTCAGAATAGTCAAACCGATCCAACGAAGACGACGATGACGATGACTGGTGCTAATTCGGCCCCTCTGGTGGCCATCGTTCCCAATCCTATCCCCAAATCAGGTAACGACCTTCAGCAGGGATCTACGGCTGTTCCGCCTTCAGCATTGCCAGGTTCCCTACAGCAACAGAAACAGCTTCAACAATTCAAGCAGCAGGTCAGCTTGGACGGAAGCAGCCAAGGACAGCAGCAGCCTCTCTACGAATCCGGAGGCAAACACAAACCTCTCAGTACAGCGCAAGCTATTAGCGGAATCCTCAAGGGTGGAAAGCTTTGGAAAAACGAACACCAATTGTCTCCCTCGTCGCAACAACAACAGCAGCAGCAAATGCAGCAACAGCAGCAACAACAACAGCAACAGCTACAACAAGCACAGCACCAGCAACAGCAACAACATCAACAGCAGCAGCACAATCAGGTGAGTTTGATCGGGATTTTGAGGAAAAAAAAATTTTTTTTTCTGCCTATAACAAACTCATTCTCATTCAACTCAACTCAGACCCTTAGAAAATATCTATTTTACTTAACACACAATTTACATCTTCCGCGATGTGATGGTTAGTGTTTTACAAATGGCAAATGTCCAATTCAAATTTTACATGATCTAATGACCATATACAAAGAACCCACTACACCAAAAATGTTAGCCCAAAAAGAAAAACCCCCAGAATTTCATTCGTCAGAAAGAGTCTTTTCCCAGATTTCGCAAAATTATAGTTTTTGAGAAAACACCTTTTTTTCGTGGAATCGAACTCAATTTTTCTGGAAAATGTTTCATCCTGGTTTGGAATGGTAGTCTGTGGGATACATAAGACATAAGACATAAGACATAAGACATAAGACATAAAACATAAGACATAAGACATAAGACATAAGACATAAGACATAAGACATAAGACATAAGACATAAGACATAAGACAAAAGACAAAAGACATAAGACATAAGACATAAGACATAAGACATAAGACATAAGACATAAGACATAAGACATAAGACATAAGACATAAGACATAAGACATAAGACATAAGGTATAAGATATAAGATATAAGACATAAAATATAAGACATAACATATAAGACTTGAGACTTAAATTTTGGTATATAGGTCATGAGCCTTCAACAATGCTGTGCACACTGTTTCAAAAACAGAAAAAATCATTTATTCAACTTTTCCGTATAAAAATAATTTAAGAGTAATTTAATCATTGTATAAAAACTACCATTCCCAAACAGCAAATTTTTTTCCAGGATGAACCATTTTCCAGAAAAAATGTGTTTCATTCACGAAAAAAGGATTTTTTTCAAAAACTATACTTTTGCGGTAAGGTCGTAAACACCGAGGATGAAGGGACCGAGGCGACACAAAGCCGTTGGAAGTGGCGGCCCAAATACATAGATCTGCCGTGGCATCCTAGGGCTGCGTGAAAGCTAGGGGTAGTCCCTTAGTCCTGCGAAGGACAAAATGTCCTCCAAATTCGAACGCGCAGCGTGAGGCTTTTATTTAAATGATACTAAAACGAGTTTTAGAAGGCAGAAATTTCATGTATTACAAGTATGGCTAAACTATCAACTATTATTTCTGTTCCCTACAAAAATCAAATACAAATCAAAAAACAATTCACCTGAAATTAATTGTTTTTTGAAAGTTCACACTTATAATTCTGAATTTTTTAAGGTTCTCACTTTAAAAAAGAAAATCAAGAGTTCAAACTTTGAAATATAATTTTTGAATCAATTTATGGAAAAACAACAATTCCCAAGCTTCCAAATGAACCCTGCAGATCTGCAATACGATGTTTAGATGAGAAAGATACGAATGAGATGAATTTGTATGTTTTTAAAGAATGATCCCAAATTTTTGGCCGATACACCATACTAAGAAGTGTCCAAACTTTTGGACGATAACTTAAATGTCGTTTTTATTAATTAAAAGTACATTCTCAAGTGTTTGCACAAATTTTTTTATTGTGTTTTAAGAAGTAAAGAATAAGGAAGATAAGGCTCAAATTTTCAAATTTGGTCCACCCTATCCCGAGATGATCGGCTTTGAATATTGAGTGCGATTTTATGAAAATATTCTAACCTTAGGTAAAGTTTAAGTTGCAACATTAAAACATCATTTCTGGGAAAAATACCTCCAAAATAGCTATTGTTCATTATCTTTCAAATGAGATCAGAAGATTTGTAATATGTCCTAAGACGGCTGACATATGAACGATCAAAATTTGCATGTATTTTAGCGGGTGATCCCAAACTTTTGGCCTGCAGTGTATATAAAAAAAATTCTGTTTGTTTTTGTGCATGTTTGTCTTCAATAAGCTCAGCCGTCTTATAGCTGGAGGGCTGAAATAAAGCATGGGTGGGTGCTCCTTAGGACCAGGCATGGCCGTAAGAACCGGAGGGGGTTAAACCCCCCCCCCCCCCCCCATGAGGATCTAAAACTGCAAGCGAGGTATTCTACTCTACACTCAAAATTTTGATTTCATAACCAAATTATGATAGTATAGTAAGGTTAATCAAAAGTAAAAATCTAGACTAAACACTTAAAACTAATGCCAAAACCTCGAAAACCCATCACAAGTCCGAAATTCTTCTACACTTTTTACACTTTTTCAAAATTTTCTCATTTGTTTATAAAAGTTCAGTTCTGAATATTAAATTTTGAATTAAATTTAACCCATTTCGGAGGTTCTAATCACAAAACTCCCATAACAAAAATTGTATTTCTATTTTCGTATTTCGAATTCTGTATTCAGTTGCGGGTTATGATTTACAGTTCGAATAATCATAAGAAATTAGAAATGAAAAGATGCTTTGAAATCCTGGTTTAAATTTGGTTTTGCATTTCATATCAAATTTGAATAATGTATTTCGAGATCTTATGCATTTTCAATATTTTGATAATAGTTTTCCCAATATGAAAAAAGAGAAAATTTGTTTCATTTTCAAATTCGAAGTTCTTAAACTTAATTCTTACACGAAATTAAAAAATTTAAAGCTTCGAAATTGCAATCCAAAATTTATCAGTCAGAATCACATCTTTGTAAATTCATGTTTTCATTTTGATTCACAATACAGATTACAAATAAAAAATTCAAATAGTGAATTCAGATTCAACCTGACCTATAGAGTTTAAATAATAGATTCATGAATGAGAGCTCAGTGATTTGGCTCATAAAATTCTGATCTGGAATAATCGCATTTTTTGTATGATTCAAAGCGCATTTTGAGTTCAGAATTCAGATTCAGAATGCAGTTTCAAAATTTAGAAAAAGGTTCAGCTTTTAAAACAAAATTACGATCAACATAAATAGCTGAGGATTTCAAGAAATCATGAGCTTAACACATTGCGGACCAAATACGAGGTAACTAACTATCTCGTTTTTTCGCTAGCCTACAGTGTGTTAAACTTAAGTGTTAAACTTTATTCTACAAAATTGAACACAACATTTGCCATAACTTAAGAACGCTTTATTTGTAAAATTTAGTCCAGGAGATTCTGAGGTATAGAATACTGAATTTTGGTGTTTCTTGACACAGATTTCTTCGCGGTCTTAATCAGTAAAGTTTGTTTGTCAATTCAATTTCCATATTTAAATTTTAAAAAAATATAAGTTTGTAAACACAATACTGCTGAAATATCAAATAAAAGGTAGAATTGTTTTTTTTGTTTTATTCAAAAAACCCTTACTTTAACTTAAATAAATCATCCACAGGATTTTCATTATGGAAATGATTCTTTATGAAAAATATTTGCTGTTAAACAAACGTCTTCACCTTTCAAATTTGCACAAAATTCTATATTTTCCCAGTGTATTGTTTAACATTATTTACACATTAAGGACACTACTGGCATTTTATGTTTCAGAAACCAATGAAAAAAAATCCACTTAATTCAATATAGACAATTTGTTGGTATTGAAGTTCTTTAAAAGCCATATTTCAAACTAAAATCATTAATATGGTTCAAGTTTGCATCAAGTAAATATTATCCAAAAATCTGATGATTGTGATCTCTAACTTTTTTTTAATAAGATCAATTTTCATCAAAGGTTGAAATCTTTGAATCTGCAAAATAGTTTGGAATATTGGGCTTGTTTGATTTGAGTATAGAAAAAAAAAATCTTAAGAAATGGAATTCTCCCTGAAAAAGCTTATTTTATGCTCAGCTCAATTGAATATGATCTTTTAGACTCATAAAAAAGTTCAAAGATTTTAACCATCGATGAAAGCTAATTTAGCTCACCGTTTAGATTTAGGACAAAATTTTCTAAAGTTTAGATTTAATACGAATGCTTGTAATGTCAAAGTGCTTCAAAATTAATAGTCATAGGGCTAAATACACAATTTGTTTTAATTTTGTTTTTGTATTCATGCATTGTTGGGCAAAAAATCTTAGGTAAAATTAGTCATCAAACCACCCCCCCTCCCTTCCCCCCCATGAGTCGGTTCTTCCTACGGCCCTGGGACCAGGAATGATGAAAAATCTTTTTAGATATTCGGATGACCCCTTTTGAAAAGGGCGTCCATACAAGATAAAATTTGTTTTTGCGATATTGCCGATATCATACATTGGATAGCGAGGAATATGCATTCGATTTCAGGCAGGTATCAGATTTTGTGTAAGGGCCCGGCAAAAGTGGTAGTCGATATTACTTGTTTCCTTGCTTTTTTGCGATATTGACGATATTATACACTAGATTGAGATGGAAAGATGGATGTAAAAAAAAGGATCTGGCGATTTTTTGTTATAAGACAAATCGATCCGTATTGTGGAATTATGAGTTAAAAGAAAATGCATAAGACTGGTGAGGAAACGGTCATTCTCATGAATCGTTAACAGTTTCCGCGAAATTTTTGTGAAAAATATACGAGTAAACGTACTTGCTGAAAAAGGGTTTTGGAAAGAAACAGATACGTTGTTATCGGGGGTGGTTTTCCAAGTTTTTGATAAGAATACTCTTAGTGAGAAGGTATTTTTTATTCAATGAAAGGAATATTTTACTTTTTTGATGAACATCAATCTGCCTACATGCATTATTTAGATTAATTTGTTCGTCAAATCTCATTCTGAGCTTTTGCTTTGGGGTTAATTGGATACAATCATATATTTACCGGATCTTCCTGATCAGCACATCAAAACTACTTCTCAAACCCATCTCAACGAAATATTTTTATTATATTCAGATATAGCTTTGATATCAAGATTATCGTTTTTGTCGTCTCGGAAAAAATCTGCCTCAATCGCCTTCTTCGAAAACTTTAATTGGAATTTTGAAGCCCTCATTCCAATGCATCTGGTATGGTTCTATGGTAACGTACACGCTTCTCAACCTGCAATTCGAGGTTCGAATCTACTGGCTGTACCCAAACTTTTAAATAATTTGAAGAATAAATGAAAGCTTGAGTACAAGGCAGGAGGCAATGCAACCTTGCACACAAAATTATTGAGTCCAACGGAAATATTGCATGAAAGCTTGTTTGCAAGACTCGATTTTTTGTCTTTCTGGTGGTCAATATTCAATCTGATGATAGAATTAAATTAATCTTGCATGGATTTTTTAATTGATTTCATATGTTTTATAATCCTACTAGTGCTAAATTATATCTCATTCTGAAATGAAAAAAATGAATATCAAGTTATATCGCATCTTGATATAATTTTGTTTTTGTCTTCTGATCGGGCACTTACTTACTACACAGAGAAAAAAAGTGTGTAATCCACTCATATTCAATCATATATCTGATTGATTCTCAACCAACTATAATTATTAAAATTTCAACAAAACATATAATAGACAATCTGATTGATTTCGTACATTCAACAATATATAAAATAATACAGTCTTATTGTGGACGTTTCGGCTTCTCAGTAAAAATATAATTTAAAAACAGTACATTTACTTAATGTCCTACGTTTCGGCCATGATCTTGGCCATCATCAGGGATGTTCTAAAATTTTTTTATTGTATTTTTAAATAATTATCTGTTTTACAATTTAAAAAAAAAATTTAAAATAGTGTTTTACTTACGGAGTGTGTACTGTTTGTGTCTATTGTATTTCTTATGGCTGATTTTTTTATGGATTTTCCGAACCTCAGTTCGTCTTGAGACGCCGAGTTGAACAGTCGACTTTTTACTATCGAGCGGCTTATTCTTCGCGTGTGTAGCTATAGCTACTGTTATCTTGAAGGCTTATCTTTGTTCGGTTTAGAGCAGTGATCATCTTAAATCGGAACACTATTATACGAAAACAAGATGGAGGAAGCACGCGCAAATTCATTACGCATATATTTCGGACCAGGAAAACAGGAACCGTCGGAGTTGGGAATCTTCCAATTCATGAAGCAGAAGATGCAGCTGTCTTCAGAAACTTTACTGGCTATGTATAAAGAGCCAAAGGAATTTTGCATTTATGTAAAGTTTAAGATGGAAGAACAACTGAAAGAAGCCTTACTGCGATTGCCAACATCCATGCAATTCCAGTATGACAAGAACGTATCAACTACCGTTACATTTTCTGCTGCTTCTAGCGTCTTCAAATACGTTAGAGTTTTTAATCTCCCTCCTGAGATTGAAGACGCCGAAATATCCGATGTTCTATCTAAGTTTGGCATCATCCAAAGAATGGTACGAGAAAAATACGGAGCGGACACCGGCTTTCCCATTTGGACATCGGTCAGAGGGGTACACATGGAGGTCCAGAACGAGATTCCGTCCACAATACATGTACGAAACTACCAGGCCCGTGTGTACTACGATGGGCTTCAGCATAAGTGCTTCGTCTGTGGCAGCAAAGATCACGTCAAGGTCAACTGCCCAAAACGTGCTCGAGTTAACGATCGACTTAACCAAAATCGAGACGCTCCAGCAAGTTACAGTGCAGTCGCAGCTGGCTCAAGTCGTTGGTTTCCAAGTTTCAAAAACAAGCAGAAGAAAGATAAAGGAGGTATGGTTGTTTTGGGCAATGCTATAGAAAAAAAATCGGGTATAGCACCGCAGACCGACAGTACAAAAAAAACGGTTTGCTCAACGATGCCCGAGCACAGCCAGATCGACAGCGGAATTTCAGCAGAAAAACCCAACAACACGGAGGAAACAGAAGCACGAGGGAAAATCGTTTCGGAAACCGATGAACAGAGCTTTATCGGAAAACAAGGTGACGAACAATCCGAGTTGGTGGAGCTTTCCGATGGCGAAATGTCGGCGGCGAATGATGCCGATGACGAGGAGGGCTTCAGACAGGTTGCGGCAAAAAGAACGAAGCGTGGACGAGTGACGTACAAGAGCGAAGGTAGAACCGAATCCGAAACATCATCTGATGCCGATCCCAAAGCGAGAGGTGGCGTCTCGACGCCAACTATTTCCATGGCGCAGAGTATGCTGACTAGAGGTAGGTCGAAGCAAAGAAAAGTTGCGGAGAGCAATAATAAAGTTGGGGAGGTGGGTGTTGGAGAATCGAAAGATTAAATGGAGCTGTTTTTAGTAGTGCTAAGTTTGTTAGCTAGTTTTTTATTTTGTAATTTTTGTAGAAGTTTGTAATTCTTTTTAAATAGGTTTTAGTAATTTTTAGTAGTTTTTCGAGATAATTTTTCATAATTGGTTTTGCGAGAGATTGGCATCTCTGCCCTGTGTTGATGGGTTTACTTCCCACAAGAGGAAGAAAAAAAGGTTGATTTTACGGTGAATTTATTGTTTTTCGTTGAGTTTTATTTGTTGGAGCTATTTTTGAAGATATTGTGTTCAGAAGAGTTGTGAAGTTCCAGTGAAAAGTGTTATCTGTGAAGCGCAATTTATGTTTTAATATTTGTATGATTTGTTTTCTTTGTGAGAAGCGAAAATGGCCGCAGTTCGAAAAGCCTTTAGAAAGTAGCTAGTAATTTTTTGATATAAGATGGCGCTGTTAGGCCTTTTTTCTCAAGAAATTTTCTTCCCGAGATGGCGCTGTTATGGGTTTCCGAAAACTCATCAATTTCAAATGGAGATGGCGCATCTACAGCGCTTTTGAAGAAAGCTCAATATTTTTGTGCTGCCAGTTCATGAAAATTTGATGATCCTTATGGCTTTTTGATGACGACGAGTTGCGTATTTTCACCCGATACCGTTCCCCACAGAAGTTAAGGAAAGTCTTACAACTGGATACTAAGATAAGTATTTTTTTTTTTTTTTTATTTCAATTCAAACTCGAACCGTATTATTAATAATTGCTTAAAATATGTGAATCTGACAGATTAAATTTTCTTGCTGCGATTTTGAGAGATATTAAGTTCGGCAGTTAGTTGTTAGAAGTGAATTGTTAGGTACGTAGGACGCCTACCCGCCGTGAAATCGAAGGCTTGTACAGCGTTCGATGATGCATAACTTTTCCGCGTTTTATTTCGTACGTACATTGCAAAGCCGCGTTTGGACATGTTTTCTCGTGGTTTACAGCGCGCGATAAAAGTGTTTTGTACGTGTATGATGATTTCAATATAAAAAATTCCAATTTATTTCTCTTCTTCTCCCCGTTTGCATAATGCGTTAGAACGTTTTTACTCGTGATAAAATTCGGTGAATTGCACCGGTGCTAAATGTGTATGCCAATGCCACGTTAGGATGTTTTGCTCTTCTCGTTATAAGCGCGCGGTAAAATTCGGTGAGTTGCACCGGTACATTGTACGAGTATGACAATGCCACGTTAGGACGTTCTTTCTCTAAAAAAAAACGCGATGTACTTGATAGTGTGCGACGCGACGATTTTTAACTTTGCTTTGATCACATCCCTTCCCAAGGGGAATCCAGATCTTATTTACCTTCCCCACTAACAAACCACCCTTCCTGTGACGACCGTGGAGATTTAGAGGTGTATTCGGTCTCTAGTAGCAACGGAAGTTGAACTAACAATCCTTCCCTTTCCCCGATGAACCGTAAGGACGTGGCCGGCGCCGTTATTGACCATATAAGATAAGGAACCTTCGAAACGTGCACACAGAAAATGGTAAGCTAATCCTAAGTCCCATTTATTTGGATCTATGTGCAATTTTGATGGTTCTTGTCAATCACGGAGTAGCAACTACTGAAATGTACGGTTTATCTAAGCTCAAGCTCAAGCTCAATAATTTTTCATAATTGGTTTTGCAATTGTTAGTTCAAAATAGTTTTTTTTGTCGATATGAATTTTGTTTTAAAGATTGCCACAATTAACTTGAATAGCGCCCGAACAACTATACATCAAAATCTACTTAGAGATTTAATTTGGAATCATGATTTGGATTTAGTTTTCTTACAGGAGCTTTGCTATGAGAATCTTTCGTTTGTTCCATCGCATTTTGCCATTATCAATATCAATTCTCAAGGGATGGGCACCGGAATTTTGATAAGGAAATCTTTCGAATACTCTAACGTTATTCTAGATCCAAATGGTAGAATTATTTCCGTTGTTATTGGAAACACTAATTACATAAATATATACGCTTTTTCGGGAAACAATAAACGTAAAGAGAGAGAAGATCTTTTCACGACTAACTTGGCTGTACATTTTGGTAAACCTGGGGTGGTACAAACGGTTATTGGGGGAGATTTTAATTGTATTCTCAATCCAGCTGATTCAACGGGTAGCGTAAAAAATTTTTCAAACGGTTTGAAACAAGTTGTTGAGAGTTTCAATTTATTTGATGCTCTTTTAGTCATAAAAAAAAATCAATTCACATTTACAAGATTGCACTCAAACTCACGGCTTGATAGATTTTATGTACAATCAGAATTTTTGAAAACAGTAATTGATGCTGAAACCATATCAGTACCTTTTTCAGATCATTGTGCAGTTGTTATGAAGACAAAAATTGAAAAAGACTTAGTGTCCGTCTATGGCAGAGGTTATTGGAAACTAAATAAACGAGTTTTGGAAAATATCCAAGTAAACGAAATGTTTGAAAGTGCTTACTTAAATTGGAAAGCAAGACCTTTATTTTGTAGTAATCGAGCTGAATGGTGGAACAACGTTGTAAAACCGAAAACTAAGTATTTATATAAAACTGAAAATTGGAAACAAATTGAAGCAACGATTCAGGAGAAAAATTATTTCTATGGTATTTTAATTAATTTGCAAAACAGAAGCTGTCAGGGAGAAGATGTAAAAAAAGATATTGATTTAGTAAAAGCGCGACTGATGGAAATAGAATCAAATAGAATAAAATGTTTTTGCAGTAAATTAGACGATTTCAGCCTTGTACAAAAAGAAACAATAAGCATTTTTCAAATTTCATCTACCATTCAAAGATATGCAAAAACAGGTAACATACGGTTAATGGTGAATAATCAGCTTATACATGACCCATCTATATTAAAAAGAAAAATCTACGATCACTTTTCAAATCAGTTTCACGAGAACACTATAAATAATATCAATAGTCCAAATGAAAATCTTTTGAATGAGATTACGAAAAAATTGTCAAGAGATCAACAAAGAGAATTGGTTAAAAACATTACAGCAGAAGAGATTCATTTAACGTTAAAACAATGCTCAAAGAAAAAAACACCAGGTCCTGATGGACTGCCATATGAATTTTATATTAAACATTTTGATCTGTTAAAAGAAGAGTTAGTTAAAATTTTTAATGATTTTTTATCTGGAAATATACAGCCACCATCTGGTTTCAGTTCAGGAATTATAACGTTGATACACAAAAAAGGATCCAAACATGACATAGATAATTTTCGCCCGATAAGTTTGCTCAATTGTGATTATAAGCTTTTCACGAAAGTCTTGGCGAACAGAACTAGTATTTTTCTGAACGACATTCTTGGTCCTGAGCAATCTGCGGCTAGACCAAATGGATCATGTACTAGAAATTTACTAGATTTAAGAAGAATCATAATGAAGGCAAGTGAGACAGGAAAATTTAAAGGTGCAATAGTTAGTGTAGATTTACAAAAGGCTTTTGACAATGTAAATCATAATTTTTTGTGGTCAATACTACAAAAGTTTAACTTTCCTGCATCGTTTATCCAATGTCTAAAAAATCTATATAGTTCTGCAAAATCTAGAATACTTTTCAACGGGTTCCTTACAGATGAGTTTGCGATTAAAAAGTCGGTTAGGCAGGGATGCCCGTTAAGCATGATATTGTTTACGCTGTACATAGAACCTCTTTTGCAAAAGATAGCTAATAACATTCCTCCGGTTCTTATCTATAACAAGTTTATAAAAACTATCGCATATGCTGATGATATTAACGTGTTCGTTAGAAATGATACAGAGTTTGGCTTGCTGATGCAAATTTTGAGTACATTTGAATTAGTTGCAGGAATTAAAATAAATTTTGATAAATCCAGTTTTCTAAGATTGAATAATTGCAGAATTGGCCCACAATTAATCCAAGAGGTTGCTTCTGTTAAGATTCTCGGAGTAGAATTCAACAGTAAGTTAACAAATATAACAACTCAGAACTACGACCGAATAATAAGAACTATTAATTTCTTCTTACATGCGCATGGAACAAGGAATCTTGATATTTTTCAGAAGTGTTGGTTGTTAAATGCTTTTGTTTTATCAAAACTATGGTATATTTCTCAGATATTTCCCGCATCTAACAAGCATATTGCAGAAATTAAAGTAGCCATCGGAAAGTTTCTATGGAAAGGGTTTATATTTAAAGTAAATAGAGAACAATTATATTTAAAAGCTACGGATGGCGGTTTGAACTTGGTAGATCCTGATTCCAAAATGAAATCTTTGTTTTCCAAAAATATATTAATAGACAATAAAACTAGCGACGGAGATGAATTATATATTTTGAATTACTCTAAACCTCAAAATTTGCCATATTTTTATAGAAATTGAATAGCAGCTGCAAATGTTTTGAAAACAAAACCTGATTTGGATACTTGTGCCTTAATTTATAATGATTTTATTCTAGAAAAAAGTATTGTTCCTCAAGTAAAACAAGATTTTCCTTCAATAAATTGGGACATTATTTGGAAAAATATCAATAAACCGTTTATTTCGTCCAAGGATAAGTCAAATATGTTTGCTTTCACGAATAATATAATTCCAAATAAGGAAAAGCTTTTTGCATACAATATTGGTCGGTTAAATAATAGTAATTGTGACATCTGCTCAATGCCGGATAGCAACTACCACAGGATATCAGAATGTACAAATTCAAAGGAAGTGGTTGATTGGATTAAAGAAGTTGTCTATAAAAAATGTAACAAAAAAATTAGTAACATGGAAGATATTTTGCTGGTAGACATAGATGATAAAAATAAAGATGAAAAGGCGATTTTGTGGTGGTGTGTTCGAGGGATTTCACATTGTCTGGGACATTTTCCGAATGCAAGTATATTTGTTTTAAAAAAAGAAATACGTGATTTGCGATGGGAAAATCGAAAGATTTTCGAAAAAGAATTCGGCACTAGATTGAATTTTGAGTAGGAAGAAATGTTAGGATTTGTAGCACAGACGACAGGTGAGGAATGTAAACTTAGCTGTAAGACTTTAGATAATAAATAAATAAACTCAAAAAAAAAAAAAAAAAAAAAAAAAAAAAAAAAAAAAAAAAAAAAAAAAAAAAAAACAACCTATTTTTAAAATAAATCACTATCAGTTTTTTATAATTTGTTTTGATGTAGTATTTTAGCACGTTCCTGAATTTTTAATTTGTTTTCACTACTTTTTCAAACAAACTGTAAAACTCTACGGTATGTTTGGATGTATGGATAATCTAAGTAAATAGCATTCAAAACAAAATTTCATCGCCGTCCTTCTCTGTTGAAAGCAAGAAATGTAATATTTTCTTCTGTCTATGTTGAAATTTGAATAAATGATCTAACGTAGTTCATATTTCTGTGATGAAAAGTCAATTTCTTAGAATTTTTATTCAAATCGCCCAAGAAAAAGGTCACACAAGGCCAAAATACCACCAAATTTTGATTTATAATCGACAAAAAGTCCATCGCATATTACCTTCAGCTGTGTTGAAAAGCCAAATATTGTTCGTTGCATTAAAATGCATCAATGCATATTTTTTTCATAATTTTAAAGCTTGTCAATATTTAGAAAAATGTGATTTTCTGATAAATTCCATACATTTTCCAGGTTTTTCCATAACTATTTTTAGGGGCTTCTTACCAATACGTTTAAAGAGAGCGGAATAGCCTACCTTGTATATTTCAAAGTACTATGCGTATGGTACCACCATCAGGCGTTCTTTGACTGATTTGACTTCCACCTACTGGAAGCATAACTAGCAATGATTGTGTTTAATCGATTGATCGACCAATTGATCGAGTGCTTAGCTACTGGATACCCTTGTGACCCGAAGTAAACTAACTGGTGTTCCAATTCGAGGCATTTTGCCAAACTTAGATATTGAATATGTGTACCCTTTTTACAAATTTTCTAAAATGTTTGACTTGGTCGTTTAGTTTGCCAGATTGCATGGTTTTAACCGGGTTTGCCCGAATTTGCCAGGATTGTGCCAGGTTTTTAGATAAAATAGACCGGGTTTATCCATCCTGGATAGGTGCTGAACAATTTCTGACAGTATGAGTTGCCATATTTAAGCCATGTTTTCGCTTTTATGGTTTCAAATATATTTGAATGTGTTATGCTGGGTTGTACAGACATGGACATAAATTTGTTCAGTTCTTTTGAAAATGGATTTTAGTAAAAAAAAAATCCCTATTGATTTTAACATAGGTACCTCTATATTCGGTGGTCCTAACTAAATCAGCTCCTCTGTTATTTCTTTATCATTTCGCTTATTCCCATTGAGCACATTTCAATGTGCGGTGTTGAATGCAAAGTTATTGCAATCAATTTTCGCCTGCCCGGTTTCGTACAAAAGTTTAGAGCAGATGCGTTTTATGATTCAGGGCGGCTGTTTTTCATTGCAGTTTTTTCTTTCATAAAACAAATCCAATCCGCATTTGCCGGCGACCTTCAATCATTTTGATTCATATTCGGAGAAATAAGTTATACTTTCGGAAGAATTGAAATACTCTAGAGGTTTTTTTTTTAAATTTTTACTAATTGAATTTCCCTGGAATCGTGGGGTGTACTAAGATCAAACTTGTTTCTAATAAACTGTATTCTCGTTTTCCCCCAGCACGACGACCCCACCAATGTGACCTCGGACGAAGAGACCAGTTCAAAACGGTCGGTTCGCTTCACGGAAGAAACCATCCGGGAGGCGTGCTGCGATGGCGAGGTTCAATCCGGTCTCGGAGAAGGTGAAATGGGCACCGGTAAACCCATCAACTACATGTGCGATACGCTCAAACGGCACTCCTCAGGGCTGTTCCACAATGCCTTGAGGCCAAACTCTGCAGTCCGGCAGCTTTTCCCGGCCACGGTCATTCAGCCCCTGCTGACGACCAGTTGCCCGGTAGGAGCTCAGACAACAGTTACCACAACCATTGCAGGTGGTCATTCATGTGGGGGTGGCGCTGTTCTAGTTCAGACGACCTCGGCCACCGTTGGAAATGGCCCAACGGCGCTTACTCAGGAAGCTCTCAAAGCGTTCGACGATGCCAAGAAGGCCGGAAGTGGCCCCAGTTTGGTGCACCAACACAGTATTACTAGCAATAGCAGTGGCAATAACATTAATCCTACTGGAGCTCCAGGTTCGGTCACCAATGCTGGTGGAAGTCCCGGAGGATCTTCAACCCTTGGTGGTGCCGGAGAAACTGACACCATCCGGCGAACCATCGAAAGGAACGCTCTACGGAGATCGCTCATCAAGTATGAACCAAAGTGAGAGTTTTCAAATATTCCCTCCTAACATTCCTTACTAAAAACATCTTTTTTTTTTAGGAAAAAGATCCCGGTACGGGACGTGACTTCCCTGGAGGAGCGCATCCGGCAGCTAACTTGCGACATTGATGAGCCCATTGACGAGGGGGCGGACGGAGAGCTGGGTGATATGGAACGGCGGGACAGCCCAGCTGGAGAGGAGAATCCGCAGCAACCGAAGTACATTCCGGACAAGAGCTTTTCGCCGAGTTCCTCGGCTTCCAGCTCTTCGAGTGGTTCGAATGGTTCGACCTACAAGAAAATTACCGACCTATTCCACAGGGATCGGCGACAGGAGAAAATCCCGGAGGCGGACGAGAACCCCATCGTCATCATCCCGCAGGTGGGTTCGATACAACAATCATTAGTTTACATTCAATTATAGAAAAAAAGAGATTCTATAGAGTATTTAAATTAATAAAGTATCGAAATCCGCTTTGAATAGGATGAGCCAATAGGGGTGCACTTCCTTCCACCCTACTACTCCTTAAAGTTCACCTTGGATCACTGGATCCACGAACTCGATAGAAAGCTTGAAGTGTGCGTAGATCTTCTTGATCTTATTAGTTCTGGTGTAGCTCAAAAGGGGCCGTTCAGATACCACGTGGACAGGAAAATGAGATTATTGACCCCCTCCTCCTCCCCCTCCGTGGACAAGCATGGTCATTTAGCAAAGCCCTACCTACCTCCTCGGATGGCTACGTGGACAAATTTGCAATTGTTTTTTTTTTCTAAATCTAATTTGACAGTTAGATTTAACACTTCTTTTTGCCTTTTTCTTTTTGAAATGGCTGATTTTGAAAAAAAGAATAAGCATTTCCTGATATAACATAATTTTAGAAATTTTAAATTTCTAAATTATGAAATTTATCATTTGCTTTCAGGTGGCTTCTTATTGCTTAAATTTAAACTGGAAAGCTTGCAATTTTAAGATTTTGATTTCAAAATCTTAAGATTTATTCACCTTTACAAAATTTTTTCGTCGACAGTTCGTACTTCGGCGGCTAGGCATCGCCGCCACGAGTTTCTGTCTCTGCCTCTTCTCCGATGACCTTCTGGATTCCATTCAAGCGCCTCTCTGCAAATCTCGTTCTCAGCTACTCGGAGCGTATACCAATCCATCTCCACTTGCGTTTACGAATCTCGATTTCTAGCGCCCTTTATGACACCAGCGGTGTAGTTCCTCATTTGGGATCCAATTGCCAGGCCACCAAGCGTGGATGATACTCCGCAGGCAGCGAATCACAAATAATTGCAGTTTTCGCGTCGTCACCGCATATATGCACCAAGTTTCACACCCAGATCTACGGATTTGACGTTTGAGTGGAAGATTCGGATTTTCGTTCGTAGAAAGATCTACTGTGGGTCTACTGTGTTGATCTCCATCGACTTGGTCTTTTCGATCTTAATTTTGAGTCCTGCTGCCTTGGAGCTTTCGGTGTGGTCGTCGAGTTTGCTCTGCATGTCTTGTTGTCTTTAGGCAACCAAAGCAATATCGTCTCCAGGTCAAGGTCGTTCAGTTGCTCCATTGTCGAAGGATTCCACGGTAATCCTCGGTTTACAGTCAATCGATCCAGTCAAGATCTCATCCATTATAGTGAGAAAAAGCAAAGCAGTGATAAAATTCATCCTTGTCTCACTCCAACAGTTACCGGAGTAGGTTCGGACAAGACACCTTCGTGCAAGTCTTTGCACGAAAATGCCTCGTATTGTGCTTCGATGAGATGGAAAAGTTTCTCTGGGACTCCTCGTCGTTTTGGAGCAGCCCAGATGTTTTCGTAGTTATGTCGGTCAAATGCATTTTCGAAATCAACGAACACCAGTAGAAGAAAGTCCTGAAATTCGTTGATTTGTTCCAGTATTATTCGTAGCGTTGTGATGTGGTCCACACATGATCGTCCGGATCAGAATCCAGCTTGTTGCCGTCGGAGTGTAGGGTCGATTTTCTCCTGGATTATCTGTTCAGGATCACTTTGCAGAGTACTTTGAGGGTTGTACAGATCAAAGTTATGCTACGTCAGTTACCGCACTCGGTCAGGTCTCCTTTCTTCGGGACCTTTACAAGGATACCCTGCATCCAGTCGGCCAGGATTCTTGCAGTATCCCAAATGTCGGCAGAAAGACGGAGCAACATTTGTGCTGACAAGGCAGGGTCGTCTTTCGGCTTTTCAGCAGGGATTCAATCGGTCCCAGGTGCTTCGTTGGATTTCATGTCTTTGATTGCCGCTTCTATTTCAGCCAGTGAGAGCGCTTTCGAGTTAACGCCATTTATGCGACTTACTGTTGGCGCTTCGAGCTGCGGATTCTGTTGGCCATTCGTGACTCTGAAGAGTTGTTCGAAGTACTCAGAGCTCAGAGCTGATCTGTTCGATCGGTCAATAACTGACCTGCTCAGTCTTTCAGCGGCATTCTTCCATTAGTCCTAGTTTTGGCTGACCCAGTACATGCTTGCTCAATTCCGACTTTCGCCTTTCGCCGATCATCGACCATCCTACAAGTTTCATCCGATCTTCATTCACTTCTCCTTACACAAACTTTACCGAGAGTACCATGGCTCATCGTGATAAAAGCATTCTTGATTCCACATTACTGTTCTTCGACTGTTCCGTCTATCGGCAATTCCGAAGCTCGAGACTCTAGCTGTTCGACGTAAGCCTTTTTCATTTCTGGCGGACACCCGACATTCTCCTCGCGCAACTCTCAGTCGTATCTCGCCAAGGACGAGGTGATGGTCAGATGCAATGTCTACGCTTCGTTTGTTGCGGACATCAAGAATGCTCCTTCTCTAACGCTTTATAATAACTCACGCCCGTCACAGCATCCACTATCCCGGGGACCTCAAAACGTGTGCCGGTTAGGTAACGCTTTCAAAATAAACTACCGAGCTAGAATCCCGTCACGACCACCCCGAATGGTATCTCCGCTTCCTTTTGCTGCAGGAAAGATCGTAGCTCAGTACGTCAGACCTTTAAGTCCCACCACACGTATGAGTCCAGATTATGGTTATACCGCGCCATATGATCGCGTTACTTTTGAATTGAAGTGTCATACGAGGCCCAAGACCTTCCATTAGCTTGTCAAATTTGGTTGACTATCTCGCTCTCTCCGTTCTTCATCTTTCCTGATTCTTATCAGATCGCGCATGATTTGCGAGATTTCGTCGACTATAGCACGCCACGGCTGTTCGTCGCGACACATTTCACTCACAATATTTTCAGCGTTCAAACTTTGAAGTTGTTGACGCCTTGAAATGAACCTAGGGCAGACAAAGATAGCATGTTCTGCCGATTCCTCCGTATCTACGCATTCCGGGCAATAAGGCGAGGTGATAAGCTTAAACCGATGAAGGTATTGCTTAAAGCACCCATGACCTGAAAGGAACTGCGTCAAGTAGAAGTTGACCTCTCCATACTTCCGATTTACCCAGTCTGAAAGTCGCGGGATTAGTCTATGCGTCCATCTCGCGTTGATCGATGCGTCCCATTGCTCCTGCCACTCGAGCATTGACGCTGCTCGTTGAATTTTACGCACTCCCTCGCTGACAGCTCTCGCTTTGTAACATTCCATATCCTCCGCCAGAGTTATCTCAATGGGAATCATGTCCGCGATGACAAAAGCTGCATCTGCTGATATGGTCCTGTACGTTTCGACAGTGCTACGCTCGCAAGGAGACATCTCTTGCTATTCTTTGGACCATGGTAGTTCGGCATAATCCAGGTCAATGAATCTATGACTTTCGATGTACTTTCACAACAGTATTTGACATGCGCACCAAAACCTCAGCGATGGTCGACCATTACTCCAAGATATTTCAGTTGCTTTTTCGAAGATGTCGTGTGCCCTCCAACAGTAATCTCCATGTGCGGCATAACTTTTTTATTGGTCACGAACAGAACTTCGGTTTTATGGTGAGCTATCCCTCCATCCAGATACCAACCCTTTCTACGGACACCGTTGCAAGGTCTTCTACCTCCTCGATTGTTTCGCCGGTGATCATGAGCGCGATATCGTCAGCAAATCCGACTATCTGCACGCCTGCTGGTAGTTTCAGCGCTAACACTTCATTATACATTGCATTCCAAAGCAAAGGTTCGAGTATGGAACCCTGTGGAACACCCGCGGTTAGGGCAGTAGATCGTAACCCAGTTTCGGTTTCGTACGTCAGGATTCGATTTTCGATCGTCACAATGGCGCAGTGACGAGCACCTGTCCGCTTCTTTTTATATGCGTGCTTCGCGTACTCTGTCACCATTCGGATGGCGTCCACCGTAGATCTCCTTTTCCGAAAACCGAACTGTCTGTCCGACAGTCCACTTTCGCCTTCTGTGTAGATAATAAGTCTGGGTGTCCAGCAGACAAATGGGTCTATATGATGAAGGATACCCTGGGGGTTTCCCAGGTTTCGGTAGTAGCACCAACTCCGCCGTTTTCCACGAATTGGGAAAAGATCCCTCGTCGAGACACTTTTGTAGCACCACTCTGAAGGTATCCGGAATGGTCTGTACCGACACCTTCACAAGTTCTTCGTTCATTACTGGCTGGATGTCGTGGGCACCCGTGTCGTACGGGGCAAGTGGCCACTGCGTTGCGCCATGCTGCGGAAAAAGATGTGCAACGATCTCTCTCAGTTTTTTCGGACACTTTTCGGTCGGTGACCTTGGGCCACCGAATCTCGCCAGTGCAACTCTACAGGGTGACAAAAAAGTCCGGTCACACAGAAAAATCTCAATATTTCAAAGAACTAGATGAAAATCAGAATCTGACTTTCATAGCTTTATTCACTAACTAATCAAGATACTTCCAGACGATATCTCGGAATTAAACCCCCCTAATCGAACCAGCTTCAGACGTCTCGGAAAGTCGTCGCAAGCGGCGCGCACGTCCGGTCTCGTATAACCTTTTTCAACCTTGGAGTCTCACAGACCTTGGTCGTCCAGATCGTGTCTTGTCCTCGGTACCTCTGGTCTCTAGGTATCGATTTATGGACTTTCCGGTTGATTGCGAGCGGTTTTAGGTGTTTGAATATGTCCGGGTTTGTACCCTCTCACATATTCAGCGATAACAGCTGCTCTCAACTCTTCCACTCACTACTTAATGTACACAAACTGCACAGAAATGAAACTCTGCCACTGTGGGCATAAAAGTTAACACTTTCATTTGACATATAGATGGCACCAGAGAGATGCAATGTATAGGTTACAGGCAACCCCAAAAAAAAGTGTGATAGGACTTTTTTGTCACCCTGTATAGGCTTGGCCCCATGGGTTATCATCTACGCTCTGGCATAACGCTCTGTAGCAGTTTTCTTTGCTTATTTTAATAACTCGCTTAAGTGCCACCCTGGCTGATCGGTAAACGGCACCTCTCGTTTCTCTATCGGTTTTATTTCTCGCCCGTTCAGCTCGTCGCATGGCTTTTAGACAGCTAGTACGAAGCTCAGCTATTTCAGAGGTCCACCAGTAAGCAGGTCGTCACCACCACTTTGGTGTATTCCTTCTGGACATGGTCATGTCGCACACCGCTACCACAATTTTTCGTCAGCTGCTGACGCTGTGCGTATAATCGTCACACACTCTCTAATTCATGTCAGTTTTTAATGATGGGCTCGCAAAGGAGATATCTATCGCTGACGTTCTGTCTGGTACTCCATGCTTGCGACAGGTGCTGGTAGATTCAGTGTTGCAAAGCTCAACCTCCAGTCTCGCGAAGGACTCTAGCAGACTGTGGCCCCTAGGATTGTTGCACCTACTATCCCAGTTAACCGCCCAAGCGTTGAAGTTTCCTGCTATCACTACAGAGGCCCTTCCTGTTAGTTCGTGAGTGAGTTCATCCAACATTGTGTTGAACTCCCCGATCGTCCATCTTGGTGGAGCGTAGCAGCTGCAAGAGAAGATGTCGTTGATTTTAGCAATCACAAATCCGTCCCGATAATCTACCACTATCTCCTGGATAGGAAAACGTCCCGTGGCGTAGATAGCAGCTAAGCCGGACCTGTCTGCTATCCAATTACCGTTTCCAGACGTAATTCTGTATGGTTCTGATAAAAGCGCCACGTCGCACTTCCTTTCGCCTACTGTTTGCTCCAGCAGAAGCTGTGCGACCTCGCTATGGTTGAGGTTTAGCTGATTTACATCCAATTTTACTGGCTTGCCTTTGCCTTTTTGTATGCCTGGCAGTCCAAGCCACCAGTTTCGTGAGCATTGTCATCCGCCTGCTTGCACAGCATGCATTTCGGTTGATTTTTGCAAACTCTAGCGAAGTGCCCTTCTTCACCACATCTTCGGCAACATTGTGACCGGTCGGGTCCGTTGTAGTTTCGTGATTGGTGATCAAAGTCCCAGCAATTAATGCAGCGTTGCTTTTGTTTCGGTATCCTGGGTGCGGTTCTAAAGTGCCCCACTGACCACCCAACTCTTACACTCCCTGCCGTCAGTAGAATGTTGGCCAGAGAAGAATCGTCGCAATCTGCATTCCACAATACGCCTTTCTCAGTTTTGTAGCTACTGATTCGTTACTCATACCAGGTATGCTGGAGAGTGCTTTCTCGAGCTCCTCTGCAGTGGTAAACTCATCCAAGTCCTTGCATTCAATAGATGCGACCTGCGATAGCGTTCGGACAGTTGCTTCTTCGCCTAGGGTGCTTTCAACAAGCTCCTTGAAGTCAGCGCTCTTTACCGTCGGGTCTTTTTTTTAGCTCGAAGAGCAGTTCACCTTTTTGGGTGCGTCTTGTTTTGGCGACGCTCTCGCCAAGAGGAGATAATTCTGGCTCTGCGCGTAGCTTCCGGAACAAGTCCGCATACGTTGTGCCTTCTTTTGCTTCCACGATAAGGGCATTACCCTGGACATCACTCGTTGAGGTTTTGGTTTTGGGGGTGGTTCTGGCTTTATGACGACCTTTCTTTTCGTGTTCTCCTTCCTATTACGAACCATTCGCCAGCCTCCTGCACTACTTTCTCCGTCTGCATCCTCGTAGTTAGTCCGTACTCCTCCTTTTTTTGGAGGAATCGTTTACGAGGGGGGCGATCTTTTTTCGCGGTTCTTCTCGGCTTGGACTCCTTCGCAGTTCCTTGAGAAGCAACCAAATTTGCTTCCTCCAATCCCTTCTCCGCAGCCTCGGCTTTCTGCACCAGCTCTGTTTGTTCCTTGACGGCACTCTGCAGAAGCACCATCAATTTCAGCACTCAGGTCTTGATGTGCGTGTGCACGTTGTTGGTACTTCGCTCAAACTCCTGCATCTTGTCGACCATGTTGGCTGCCTCCAAAAAGCCACATTTTTTATGCCCCTTGGTCAGGCGTCTCTTTTGAGTTCCAATTTCAATCCGTATGCTGCTTCATTACCTATCAAAACCTGTCAATGTATTTATTCAATAATTTTACATATTTTTTCTCTTAAAGTCCATTAAAATATCAATTTAAAGACGTGAATCAAAAAACAATCAAAAACCAATAAACATTTAAAACACAAATAAGGAAGTATCTAGACAAAAATATAGATTGCTAATCATTATATTTAATTTTTTTTAAAGAGGTTTGCTGAGTAGATTCTTTTTTTTTATATTTTATCGAATACTTAAAACGTTTTTTGCTGTGGCTAACAAGATTTAACAGTTGAACAGTTTTACTAACTGCACCAGCGAGGTTGACTACAAAGAGTGGACAGACTTTACAAAAATAACCTTGCTTAGTTTGGAAAAAACTAGCCAACTTTTGAATGTTTCCAAATGCATTGCACTTGCGTATCGTTTTTCTTTTTCAGCACTTTGAATTTTCAAATGCTCGGAGTATGGAAACGAAAATTGTGGTGCAGGTACCCAGTGTCTAGTTAAAATATTAAGCTTTGTGATATGATCTATAGTTGAGTAAGGTTTAGGATGAGCCTTCAAAACAGCACCTTTATCTATTTCATAGACTAATGGGTCTACAGCAGATGCGAACGTGTGATCATTCTGGAGGTCAGATTTGCTAAGTAGTAGAACTTGAAAGATTTGGATTTCGATGCTTTTATGGTTCCTCTTATAATCTTCGGTGGCATGCATGTTCCTGGAAGCAGAGACTAACGGTAGCAGATCCAGATGTATGCAAAGTTCGATCGATCAGATTTTCGGTTGCTACATCTGGAAATAATATCAACTATAGAGGTTTTTTACAGTTCTTACGCACACTTGCCTACGTATACGGATAAGAAAAAGAAAAACAACCTCCAAAATTTTAGTTAACAAAACGTTGATGTCCGTTCAAGGACATGATTGCTTTTGAGGTTATTTTCCCACAGATAGAACGTGTTACTGAAATGGTCAGATTTATGTTACGAATATTTCTAGCCGAAAATAGAACAATTATTAAAAATTTTCATCTGTGGGCCCAATATTTTTTTTTTTTAAGAAAACCATCAAGTATGGTAAACATGCATAAATAATAAATCACTTTATGATCAACTTTGAAATGAATGTAGGCTTCTTTCAGAAATCATTCAGAATTAGTCACTATCAACCGACGTTTCTGGTACTGGCGCCTCCATCAACACTGGATATCGGTTAATAAAGAAAACTAATCTGCTGTCATGCTTAGGAAATTCCTCAAGAGTGAGGTGCAAGCTTTATCCTTTTTCCGAAGCCAACACGAAGTTATACTCGCGCATACTGTTTACACTCAATTCAAGCATATTTCCACTGCGCCAGTGCCCTGCTTTAGCGCAGTAAGGACTTCATTACTGTGGGGTGCGTCCGGGTGCCCCACAGGCTACCGTTTGCGACCGGCACATTTTCGACCCTCCAGCCATCCACCTCATCAGCACGGTCTTTCGCATGTAGGCGTTTTCGCTCCCCCATGAGCGGCACACTTTGAACAACCTTGGGTCGTTGTATCCAATAAGTTCCAATGGAAATGTCCGAGTTCATTGCGTATTTTTTCATCCATAGAGGGGTTCCGTCAGTTCCGTTTGCGTAGTCCATATCCATTACATGCGTCTTTATAAGATGTGTTTCAGTTCCGTTTTCATAATCCATTTCCGTTGCATGTGTTATCATTAGAAGGGAGGGATGTTTCCAATCTATTCCGAGTACATAGCCCGAGTTCGTTTGCGTAGGTCAATCGGTCAATAGGTGGGAGGAGCATTGCTGGATTTAGTCGCCTCTTACGACATGGGTCAGTAAACCCGTGGTAGTATTCTGATGCCGCTACCCCACAGCTCCACGTCGATATAAAGTCGCGATTGCTATGAAGATGGTAAAACAACTAGAATCGAGGATAAAAAAAAAAACGTTTTGTGGTCTTTTGCTATTGACTTAACCATTCTAGGAGGCAAGCATTCTGCTCGTTTATAGCCGATATCAGTGAAGTCTTTAAATTTTGATTCAAACGACACAATAAATTTTCAAACATTATTGATTCACTTGCTAAAGAATTTCTATACTAAATATAATAACCGATCAACAATAAATTTACGATACTAAAGAGCTGATTGATCAGAGTGATGTTCTCCAGGATTGCCGCTGTCCGGCTGGTCCCGATATTGGAATGGGTGTCCAGATCCAAGGTGCCCACACGCAGATCCACCAACCGCCGCAGCAACGGTCGATCGACTCCCGGAGGCAGTTCCTGTCGACGCTGGCCCCGTTGACGGCTTGCGTTGCCGGCCAACGCGATGACATGTCCTACTACACCCTGGCACAACCGGGAGACCGGAACTCGCTGGGAAGCTCTCAGTGCACCGAGTACAGTTTGGGTGACATCGATGCCGCGCTGCATGACGACGACGGCAAGAAGGTAGCTCCGGATGTAATTGCCGGAACGCCAGGTCAGGAGTCGGATGAGTTGGCTGCGTTTGTACAGCAAGAAGGAGCTCGGACGGAACGGTTGAAGAAGCGTTACAGTGCCGAGACGTCTACTTCAGCTCCCGCTTCCGGTGCCGGATCGGACGATGACGAGCACAACGATTATGGATTCAACTCGAGGCCAACGGTGCGGGGCATCAAGCCTAGGTTCGGATCAACCAATGAAATATTGCAACAGATGCAGGCTCAACTGGCAGCTCCATCACCACCTCAGGTAAGAGTTCTCTAATTTTTGAAGGATCCTATCATATAAAACTAATATTCTTCTGTTTCAGCAATCGAAATCCACAACCACCACTACCCCAGCTCAACCGGTTCAGTCTAATACGTTGCCAAGGCCACACACAGCGAACAGTCTTCAGCTGGCGGCGGCCAAGCAACAGATCACGACCCACCAGCATACGGCATCCTGGAGTTACTATCCGGGAGAAAATGCTCAAACGAAGGCCGTAGCAGCCGTTGCCATCGATCCTCACGGAAACTATTACCACATACCGGCTCAGGCCCGCCATAGCTACCATGGGCAGGAAGCAATCTACCAGAACTGTGCCCAGCTTCCGGCCGGAAGCATCCAGGCCAACACGGTACAAATTCAGTCGCAGCAGATCCACACCCAGCACCACGCGGTTCATCACATACACCAGGCAACGACGGCTGCAGCGGCCGCGGCCTACGGAAAATTCGCCCGTAGTCCAACGAGACGACCGGAGTCGCCACCTCCGCTGCGGAACTACCACCAGACGATGGTCCTAATTCCGTACAATGCGGAAACCTACCAGCAGTATTCGGCCCAGGAGCAGGAAAACTACCGGCGGCAGCACAATATCGTTGAGTATCAACAGGTGAGAGTAGAAACCTGTGGTTTTAGTAGATGCTTCACCAAGATCGCTCGCGTCGGGCACCACACATTTTGTACATGACTTCATTTCTTGATTTTTTGTAAATTATATCCAGTGGGTGCCACGTTTTTTTTTTTTTGGATTTCCACCTTTTTCCCTACATTAGAGGTCGGCAATCTTTTGAGTAAGATAGGAAAATAATTTAAAAAAAAAACCTACAAAATAATATGTATAGAGTATTTCCTGAGACAGATTGTGGTAGGGTAGCTTTTGTTTTTGTTTTGAAAAAATGTAAACACCAACTGGTCGCCATTTTGATCTTGTATGATAAGCACTGTTCAATGCTTTCTTTTAAAAACTTCTTTGATTGATTGAGCATCAACAAACCTTCATGTCTTAACTTGATATGAATTTACAAATCATTAAATAAAGAATTGGGCCAAGCACGAACTACTACGAATTTTCCGAACAATGTGGTTTGGATTGAGGAACAACAGTCTAAGGAACGTTAAACAAGATACCGAAGTATGGAAAGATCGAAGTAACCGCCGAGAACAAGTGGTGCTAACCAGATGCCGCATAGGTCATACTAGGATCTCCAAAGAACATCTCTTCGACAAATCAGACAACACATGCCAGACCTGTGATGTCGAGAATTCCATCGAACACGTCATCACAAATTGTTCAAAACATGATGAAATTAGGGAACAGTTAGGACTTTCGAACAACATAAACTTTGTACTGAATAACAATGCTCAAAATGAGGATAAGATAATTAAGTTTTTGAAAAAAATCCAAGTTTATGATCGAATATAAAATGTTAAATAGATTTAAGTTTGCAGGGGAAGAATGACCTTAGACGTTAAATTCTCCTTTAAATAAATAAATTAATAATAATAATAATAAATAAAGAATTTATATGCTCTTAACCAAGGTGTGCTTGACAACCACTAAAATTGCATTGCCAATTTCATTTCGTTACTATCTGGTCATTGAACATGCGTGATGTTGTTGTTATGTTTACCCTACCACGATATGCCGAGAAAATGTAAACATGAGAAATCAGCTGTTCGTCTGACAAGTGAGGAAATGCCTTATTGGCAATTTGCTTTTCGGATATATATGGATGTACACGGGACAGTACATGGGTTCGAAGCAAAAAGAATAGTAATAAATGAAATGATTTAAGCTGTAAAAAAGGCTTTAAAACTAGGATATTCTACTTCAATTATCAACTTTTTATCTTCGCTTTAGATTTTTTTGGTATCATGTTAACTTCTTCTTGTCTGATCGACCCCTTTCTCAAATCCTGGCCAAGGTAGCTGAAATTACAGAAAAATCTATAGTTTCACAGAATTTCAAGCCAAATTTATCACAGAATCTGTGTCACATAACACAGAACTTTTGAAATATTCACAGATTTCACAGAATTTTTAAATTTTGAACGATTTTTTTTAAATTAATTTTTTTATGTCAATATAAATTTTGGACTTTTATCTTTGAATTAGAGAAATATGAAAAAAATGGTAATGTGAACTGATTTTTCTTAAGAAAAATGTAAATAAGACGCATTTTGACATGACCTTTGAATTAAACTAATGGAAAAAGCATCACAGAAAATCGTCACAAATTTTAAGGAAAAATCACAGAAAGTCAGAATTTTTTTCGTCAAAAAACAGAATTATTTTCGGCATCCTTGATCCTGGCCCGTATACTGCACATCCGTGTACACCGGAAAACCAAGTTTCATACAACGATATTTGCCCAGTATCCTTTTTCAACTTAAAAAAAAGAGCCACATATTGTTTTCACAATAATAGATAATGCTCCTACAATAACATATCAACTGACTACATATACGCGTCGAGACGTGTTTAAAAAGAACACATTCTCATTCTCTTCAACTGTTTTTTTTTTGCAATGTCTCTGTTTTTGCCTATTTTTGATGCGCTCTAAGGCAATACTCATTAACGAGATCACTTTCAGCAAAACCTCTCATCGTTACGACTCGACGCCTGAACTCTCCTCTAACGACTTGATAACCGACGTCTCCTCGCAATGACTCGAGATTCCCACACAAACCTCTCCTCTTCGTGACTTGAGGCCTGATCTCCCCTCCAACGACTTGAGATCCGACGTCTCCTCGCATTGACTCGAGGTTTACCTCTCCACTGCACGATTCAAGGCCCGATTTTTCCTCTAACGACTTGAAATCTAACCTCTCCTCGTAATGACTCGATGAGACCACTTGGTCCCCTTCTCTTGTTGATAAGGGGTCTGATCCCTCTTATGACTCGAAACCCGACCCCTTATCATAAAGACTCGGGGTTGACCACACAAAACTCTCCGTCTGGAGGTTTGAAGCCTGACCTCTCTTCTAACGACTCGAAGCCCGACATCTTATCTCCAGGGTTCGAGGTTTGCTACCTTGCCCGTCGTGTGTCTGATCGAGAGATCGAAACTTAACGCAACGACTCGGATGATTCCCGACGAAGACGTCATCCTACTCCGATTCGAATGGCTCACCCGGCGTCGAGAGCCACTCTACCCGTGGGTATTCCCCGAACGTGGAATAACCCTTTCCCAACGATTTCCTCTGCGAAGAAGGAAAGTCTTATCCCCGCAGCTTCTGTCGTTGAGAACCGCCCTACTCGGATACTCCCCGAAGGTGGAGCATCCTACGCACGAACGCGGCGCACCCACGGCATCCACTACGCAGAAGATGTTGCCTTATCTTTGTAGCTTCAAACCGTGGGGTCGGACGCACTCTACTCGACAGCCCCCCGTCGATGGAGTCATCCAACACCGTTCGCGAACTTCCGTTGGTTCCAGCTCCTCTGCAGGGTAGTCATGATCCGGGTGAACCCATCGCTGACCGCATGCCAAGTGTTGGAATCCGCACACATCCTCTGTACAACGTTGCCTGCTGTCGTGTCGGGCCCACAGGCGGCAAATATGGAAGTACGTACCGCCGCAAACCTCAGACAGACAAACACCACATACTCGGGTGTTTCCTCTACGTCCCCACAATCTGGGCAATATGGCGAAGCCACATGTTCAAACCGATAGTGGTACTTCATGAAGCATCCATGACCAGTCAGGAATTGCGTCATATAGAAGTCCACTTTACCGTGCCTTTTCCGATCCAGCTCCCGATGTGCGGGATCAGACGATGTGTCCATCTTCCTCTCGTTCAGCTGTCCCACAGCTGCTGCCAGTTGGACATTATGTCCTCATCGGCGAGATCTCGTACGTTGGGCGTGTCTTTGTTGTCATAGTAGTAGACATCCTCCTCTAGCAAAACCGAGATGGGCATGACGCCCGCCACTACATCAGCCGCTGAACGCTGCTAAGTCGCTGCAGGTTACAGTTTCTTCCCAGGGCCTGCCTCCAGGCCGCTGCTCCGTACCGCAAGATTGATGTGGTTACACTTGCCAGGATCCTCCTTTAACTACGTCGGATTGCAGTTCGGCATCATCCGTGTGAGTGCGGCCGTGGCCATTTCGGCTCTCTTGCACACGTAGTCGACATGGCTCGTGAAGCTGTGCCTGTCGTCAATCATCACCCCTAGGTACTTGATTGCGCGTTTGGACACGATATTGCACGGTCCAACGGCAATGGTACCTGTTTGGGGTGAGATCAGGTTGGTGATTAGCACCATCTCGGTTTTATGGTGGGCTAGATGCAGGCACTTGGAGTGCTTCCAGCTTTCCACTGCCTGGCCAGTAGCTCAACCTCCACTGTTGAGGAGCCTCTCACCAAGAGGAATCCTACGAGTTCAGCTCCCGATGGGAGGCTCGTTCATAGGAGTTTGTCGTAAGTGATGTTCCACAGAACCAGGCCGAGTATTGACCCCCTGTGGAACACCCGCCTAAACCTCTTGTGTTCGCAAACCCTCGCCGGTCATATACTGCAGTTAGCGATTGTAGAAGTTACCTTCCACAAGCATATACAGATATGCCATTTGGATGAGCGACGACGCAATCGCTGTCCAGCTGACACTGTTGAAGGCGTTCTTCACATCCAGAGTGACCACCGCGCAAAAGCGGAGCCCTCTCTTCTTGGTTAACCTGGCTCTGTCCGCTACCTCGATGACCGAGCATCTACAGTACTGCGTCCTCTACGGAAACCAAACTGTTTTCCCGAGAGTCCGCCCTCGTTTTCAGTGAATCTCTGAAGTCGGTTCTGAATTACATCTCCAGGACCTTACCCGCTGCATCCAGTGGACAGATCGGCCGATACGCCGATGGGTCTTCTGGACGCTTACCCGGTTTTGGCAGAAGGACGAGTTTCTGCTGTTTCGACGTGTCAGGTAACACCCGTTCCGTCACGTATCGTTGCAACGATGTCCGGAACAAATCGGGGAACTCCTTGATCGCGGCCTTCACTGCGACGTTCGGAATGCCGTCCGGTCCGGGGGACCTTCCTCGGTTGGAGAAACTAGGCGATCTTCCACCATTATTCGCTCTTCGGCGCTGGTGTCCCGGTCATACGGGACTGTTGGCCAGCGGGTAACATCGTGCTGTGACTCTCAGTTTTTCCGGGCACGTTTCAGGTGGTGCTTCACCACTTTTAGTTCTGCTTGAAACGTGCCTTCTTGCTTGCGTTAATGGCCCTGCGGAGGGCCGAGCTCGCGCTTCTGAAGAGTGGCCTACAATCCGTTCGCTCTTCTTGAGTCCTTGTGTTCTGCATCCTGCACCTTGCCCTATGGCAGTCGGCACGCAGACCCTCAATTTCCTCCGTCCACCAGTAGACGGGTGGCCTAGTGTTTTTACGCTTGGTCCTTCTTGTCATCGCAGCATCGAAAGCGCGAGCTAGAACCCTCGTCAGTTCTTCCGCGGACAGGTTGTCCAGGTTCCTCTCCCAGTGCAACACTTCGACAAAGACGTTCTGGTCGAACTGTGTTGTCTTCCAGAGGCGTTCCCCTGTCCAAGACTCCCGTCTACCTGTCCGCGTACTTGAGCCTAGCCGATAGCGACTCGCGGAGTGATCACTATTCGTGTAGGCCTCGCTCACCATCCAATCGCCTACCAACACCAGGCTGCCGACGGTGACATCTATGATTGACTCGCTTCCGTTCCAACCTTGGTAGGTACTGGTGTTTCTTACATTGGCCAGATCCACATTCAGCCTTGCCAAGGATTCAAGAAGAATTTGACTTCTAGGGTTTGTGAGCGGCTACCCCATTCATCGGCCTACGTGTTAAAGTCGCCAGCTATAACGACGGGGCATCTCCCCGTAAGCACCACTACAGTCTTGTCAACCATAGTGCCGAACCTCTCCAAGGACCACGTTGGGGGAGCATAGCAGCTACAGAAGTAGATCCCGTTAACTTTGGCTATCACCATGCCTTCGTGTTCAGTCGCCACCACCTCTTGTATGCGGATTCTACCTGTTACCCATATCGCGGCCAGTTTGGCATCATCGGTCACCCAATTAATGCCATTCGCGGCTCTACGATATTTGTCTGCAACTAGCGCGATGTCCAACTTTTCCTCAACTGTCATCTACCGCAACAGCTGGTGTGCTGTTTAGCAGTGGTTGAGGTTAAGTTGGACGGCCTCTATGCTCTTGGCGCCCGGGGTTTGTAGGCGGGGCACCATGGGCTGCCAGCATAGTGGTCTCCAGCGCAGACAGGGCATTTAGTAGGCTTCTTGCAGTTAGCCCACTTGTGGCCGGTTTCACTGCAGCGCCAGCATATGCCGCTTCTGTCCGGCCCAGTGCAGTTGAACGACTTGTGACCGTTCAACAAACACTTGGAGCACATGTCCGGTTGCTGGGGGATGGATATCTAACAGATCCACCATCCCACCTTTAGCCGCCCACACCTAAGTGCGGCGTTTGCTGCTGCAACCGGAAGTTTGACCAGCCCAATCTGCATACCAGATCTGGGGTGGCCATTTCGCAAACGAACCGACATCTGGTCAAAGCGAATTTTGCACTGCTCGATCAGTGCCACCCGCAGTTCGTCTTCCGTCTGCTGTCTGCTTTGACGACAATCGCCTCTCCCCTCTTCCTGATACGACGTTTGCGTCGTTGGGGTCGGGATTTGGCTTTTTTCGTTTCCGCACCTTTGGGCCTCCCCTTTTTGCGCGATACCGTTTGCCATCCGATATTTCAGCTCGTCGGCTCACCTGCGTTCTCTGCAGGGCCTTCCGCTCGCTTGGAAGCGGATCCTTCGCTTGTTTTTAAAGGTCACCGGGTCTGAGTTCCCCGGGAGACCCTCTCTTACGTTTAATGTTGCCGGCAAACTCAAGACCACCCTCAGTTTGGCAAAGGCATTGACCTTCTTCGGACGGATGGTGGTCTCTGCCGGCCCTCGCTCCTTTGGTCTGCAGCGCATAGCATTTAACAGGTTTTAAATTTCCCATACAATTATGAGACACTCTAGTAAACTTCAAACACAGCTGTACCGGAAAAAGGATTTTCAAAGCCTGTCCGACTGCTGCATCATTGACAAATGGCAGTAAGATGTCAAAATGATGACACAAAAATATATTTAATATATTTAATCAATTTTAATATTTTCATTATTTTTACAATTGAAACCATATAGCGAAGCTTCACATGTTAAGACCCGCAGCTGATTGCCGACCTCTGCTCTGAGCCCTTCAGGACTAACCCCGCATGTTTCTAGTTCAAGTTTTTTTTAGCTTTCGTTTGCTAGCATAGATCATTGATTGTTCCATTCATACGAATTCTTCGTTAGAAAACATCAAAATACTAATATCTTATCCTTAAAGGTAACGCAACAAACGATCCGGGTGCCGGTAGGCTATCCTCTTCCTGGAATGCAGCTGCACGTAGTTGCCGGTCGAGGAACCCTTCCGCCGCATTACTCAACCCTGCCACGGTTAGGTTCCACCTCGAGTGCCAATGCGGCCACGACTACTCAATCTGCCAACCCCCACGGAAAACCTCCTGCCTACACCCAGTACCCATCGTCGGATAAGGGAGGAGCTGGTGGTCTCGGGGTGAAATTCACCGAACGAGGAGCTCCGGAAGGTGCGGCCAGTGTTCAACCGAACGATGCTGCCGGTCAGCTGCTGTCACCGACCTCCCAGGGCCATGGACCCCCAACGGCTTCGTCTGGTTCCTCTTCCTCTTCCGGTGGCGGTGGAGGTCCTCCTTCATCTCAGTCATCCGTAGCGCCCGGAGGAAACGCCCAGGGTGCTGCCCAGAATGCCACCGGAGCCGTTCCGGGAGCTGGCCAGGGAGCCGTCTTCTACGCCATGAACGTCTGACATGGTGACTAGATAAATGTCACGATAAGAATTGAGAAACCTGGAGTTGGATCCGGTGAAACTGAACACGAAGAAGAGGAAGCCATATAAAGGTAATCTGTTTCTGTTTCAAAGAGAAATTCAGGCTAGAAAAAACTCGCACACACCGAGAAATGTGGAAAAACCTGCTAACGATACGCAACACAACGACTTGATAAGTTTCCAGTCCCTAACGGAGCATCTTCTAGGGGGCTAAATCTAAGGGAAATGCTCAACATGTTACTGCTCTCGATGTGTGCGTCTGTGTCAAGTGTGTGTGAATTTTGTAAAATGATATTTATATACATACACAACGGGTAGAAGAGCACGCAAAAACTTGTAAAGTCAACCCATAAGATCAGAATACCAAAAAAAAAAAAGTTTAAGGAATCGATTGCTTTCCATGTACATAGCGTTAAGATATAATATATTAGCTCAGCAACTGAAAAGCTCACCCAATGCTCCAAAGATTGTTTTCACTAGAATCTATCAACGCAACCAAAAAATGATCGGGAAAAAATAAGCTCGAATTGTTGTCTTCTGAAAGAATTTTTGGTATAGTGATTCTCGCGCTCTCTATCTATAGTTTATCGAAATCCAACCTATCGGAATGACAATTTATTGATACATATGTCCTGAAAAAAAAACTCTCCTAAGGTGTGATTCCAATTTCAATTTCATTTTGTTCTAGTGCTTCATGTATATTTTTTTTGTAGTTGCAGGGTTACCAAATATTTAGCAAAGAAGATTTAAGATAGGTTACTGCCAAGTGATTTGTTTTTCATCTCTGGGAAAGAAATCTTTGAGTTTGATTTTATTTCTATTCAGATTGTTATACAACATAAAGGAAAGTATGAAAATGATTAAAATATTGAGCTTATGAATTGATAAAAAGTTTGAAAAAGATTATTTACAAAAATGGAAAATTCCAGGAAAGTTAAAGTAATAATTAATCGGTTTAAGAAAAACCATGCAATATCTTGAAAATAAAAAATAAATTAAATAATCATTTTGATAAACCAAAATTAAACGAAAGGCAGAGTTTTGCAAAAGTAATTTTGAAACAGTTGTCTCAGTAGTTAAAGAGCTATTAGCGACAGGATTTTGCAAGAAGAACGCTCATTATCTGAGCTCCTCCTTAGGCGTTTTTCTCTAGATTTTTACCCGGTAGTAAATTTCAGAATATTTTGTCAAGATGCAATTAGCTAGTTGCTTTCCTTAGGGCTATGTCTATAAGATGATCAGTGCCAGAACTAAAGAAATGGGCGTACCACCTGAAATACTCAGGGGAAATAATGCATTGGCTCTTCTAGCATTAGCACTTACTAGCTGGCTACGAGGACTTTGAAACTGGGACACAAATGAATAAGAGCTCTTAAGAGTTGATATCGAAATTTAGCAACATCGACGAATCCCTCCAGTTAAAGAAAGCTTTGGCTTTAAGACCAGTCGGCATTCCTAAGCTTGCTTTAAAATTTGCGATCGTGAAGTTTTCTCAAACCAGGTTTGGGTTTGGGGGTTAAACTCTTCCCATGAGTTTGGTCTTCTATAAAACTCAAAATTTAAAATTCCTTATCAAATTTTGATGAACGGCCAAAATGATTTGAAAGTAACAATCTCGACTCGGAACTGAAACCAAAACCTCTAAATCTTATCCCAGGTCCACAATTCTATAAGTTTTTTTTTTTCAATTTTCTCATTTGTTTGAATCAAGTCCCGAATGTCGAATTTCAATAATATTAGAATTAACGTGTCAGATTGCCCAGATTTTCCCGATTTTTTCTACTTTTTTTAAATTAAAAAATTTAAAAATTTGCAATCTCATTTTAAAAATAAAACAATTTTTCAATTTCAGGCCGAAAAGTCGAGCATAATGAAAAGTTTGTATTTGCTTCCTTCCGACTGAAATGCCAATACAAATTGTAAAAAAAATGTGACTTTATGGTAATGTGTTTTTTTTTTGGATATTTACATGAAATTTTTTCCAGTTTGGTATATGATTGACTGGTGTGTTTCGATAATAAATAAAACAATATTTCGATTGTTTTTCATAAAAAATTATATCGGATAATGTGAATAATATTGACGGATATTGGAAAAAATAACCCGGATTCCCATGGCTCGGTCGGATACTCGCGAATTTTTTTTTTTTCAGCTCAGGTCAAAGTCATTAGGGATTTTGTGGTTCCAAATTTTTTTATAAACATTATAATTCGATTCTGTGATCAGATTTCGGATTCTGTATTCATTTTATTGTTCTTGAATTTCAGTTTGGAATAACTTAAATAAGATGCATATTTCATATTCGAAACTGATAATTTCGGAAAATGAAAAGTGAATATATAAAACTGCAAACCATTTTTAAAATAAGGATTTGAAATTTTCGTATTTAGTTCTTATGCAGAATTGAAACTTCAAAAGCTTCATTGTTCGCAATTTTTATATAAATTCAGAAGTCCAAATTCGAATTAATAACTGATGAACAAATTCATATTGAATGCCAAAAGTCCAGAATTCGAATAAAAGATTTCTAGTTTAGGGTTCTGGTACTAATTTCGCTTTTTGATCAATAATCAATTGAAATTCTTTTCTGGAACCTAGATTCAAAATTCGTTTTCAAATCGGAATTCAAATTGTATAAATTTTTACCAATGCTTAAAATGGTAATGCTTGTGGTTTAAAAGAATAAGCTTATTACCTACTTGCTGTTTTGAGTAAAACACACAAGTTTTTTTTCAATAATATCTTAATGATCCTTTTTTTCAAAATTTGATGAAAAAAGTGGCATCTTCTAGGGTTTTTTTTTTCGAAGGCTAGGATTTAAAATAAATACTAACTTTTAACAAATCTGATGCACCAGCCAGAAGAAAAATACTTTTATGGCACGTCCTCTATTCATATTTTCCAATTGAACTTGAAAAAATCTCTCACATTCCTCTTACTTCATAGGATCTATCATCATCACTTTTAATAAAATTTAAGCTCCCTATTGGACTGAATGTGACTGAATCAATGCAATCGAAAGATTCCCTTTAATTCTTATTTAAAAAAGGGAATCAAAGGGAACCTTTCGATTGCTTTGATTCAGTACAAATATTCAACCAAGTATGCTCACAACACATATCAGAGTGAAAATGTGGAGCGATAGCCAAAAATAAAAAGGCCATCACTTTGAGCAGAATTTCCGTTACATTAACGTAGCCTGATTTTTATTTCACCAGTTCCCTGACATTTGAAAAAAAAAATTGGCAACCCTGGTTGCAATTTGTGAAGCAGTTGTGAAGTTATGATCATTACCATTCCAAATGCAAAGAATTCTCTCTCTATTGCAATCCCTCGGGAGGAACTCCCAAATTCCTGACAGCCTAAAATAACTCTTTCTCACTTCTCCTGCCGCCAGAGTTGCTAAGAGCGTCAGTCGCTTTTTGATCCCTCCTCTCAAAGAGACGTTCCTGGGAAAGGCTCTCAGGTTTGCGTTCGAGGTCAGTGATGTCAATTTTTTTTTTCAGAAATGTCTGGAAAATTTTTGAAAAAATGTCTGGAAAAGTGTGGAAAAGTCTGGATGGCGAAGTTTAAAGGTGATGACCTTTTTTTTTGATCGCCATATCGCAATATTGCAGTGTAGGGAATAGCACTTATTACTTCATCATAATCATACATTCCATACACTATCAATGCCTGGAACTATTGTGGTTATGCTTTACTTCCTGTTTTACTACCATCTTCGTGGCATTCCTCACTCTTCAATTACTAATTCGAATTATTTCCTGCCATTTTGCAACGAAAATTTTGAATTTTTACTGTTTTGTCAGAAAATTCATGTCGAAACTCAAAAGTCTGGAAATGTCTGGAAGAAATGACAAAAGTTTGTAAGTCTGGAAACCTAAAAAAAATTCCAAAAAGTCTGGAAGATCCAGAAAAAATCTGGAAGGTTGACATCACTGTTCGAGGTAGAAATTTGCTTGCTTCTATTAGCTCACTGCTGACTGGCTGATGGGGTGGCTTTGCGGCGATATGAGCAGAACAAATTTTAGGCTAAATATTTGTTAACCTTAATAAGTTCAACATTACAATTTATATAACCATTCAATGGTTGGGTAAAACGTTTGTAATAATGAAGGCTCTCAGATAATATGTATTACACAGAAATCGGCCGGTGTTGAAAGAAGTAATTGTTAAATAAATAGTTACCTGAACAAAATATCTCAAATTTCTCAAATCTCAAATTGAGGCTCGTTGCACAATTCATTTTTATTGTGCAATCGAACTTAAATTTTGCATGTAAACTTCACAAAACAATCTGCTTATTTGGGCCACTCTACTCAACCAATTAATCAGCAAGGACAAGTTATATCTGGAGGAAATCTCTCGCTATTCGTCATTTTCAAATGACGCCACCGGCGTGAATGGAAAAAAAGGAAAACAGGTCAGCCAGATGCCCAGCCAGCGTTCTCAGATCTACGGATTTCTCTGTAGATCTACGAATTTTAGGCATTTCTACGGAGCTACGGATCGATGCTCAAAATCTACGGACTTTCGACATTTCCTACGGATTTTCTACGGATTATCGAAAAAATTAACGAGATTCTGCGGATAAACAAAAATTCTACCTGACGACCAAAAAAAAGGTCATCAAGTTTCATTTTACCAAAATTAGTTCATTTTTCGATTTTCATCAAACCTACGGACTTGAGCGGTTTGCAATCTGGCAACGCTGTGCCCAGCTCATAACGTTTGCTACACAAGCTTTCTCCTAGGCAGGTACTCTCGTAGAGCGCTCATATCTCTTTTTAGAGCAGAGTAAGTGAGAGCAGAACTCCCTAGGAGCATTACATCTTTGAGGCAGATGGTCACTCCGTCTCAATCCTTCTTGCTACTTAACACGTTTGTCATCACGCTCATTTTGGTAGTTTTACTAACCGGGCCCGAACAAATTCACGGAGCGTGAAAGTAAAAAGAGAGTACTCCAAGATTTGAAATGTATGGAAAAACTGAGCGGCTAACTTGAGTAAGAGAGCGGCTAACTTGAGTAAGAGAGCGTCACCCGTTTTTTATCTATTTGACCAGGTGGTAAATCCTATTTACGGATTGCATTCCAAGGTACGGCGAGCGACCGAGTCCCCCCGGTATGCTACTCTGGGTCCATGGGTGCAATTGGACGATTCATGATACTAAGTACTCCTACTTCATAAAGTCCCCATGGGGCCTCTGGTCATAATTCCCATCCGGATCTGCATCGAAGCTTGTACCCGAGATGGGAGACCAAGTCCGCGCTTAAGCGCTATCGGCAAACTCCAGTTCGAGTCAAAACTCCAGCATGTATACCCTGCCTCTTGTATTCAAGACTAAGGACCTCTCCTCTAACGACTCGAGGTCCGGCCTTTACTCGCAACTTGAGACTAGCTTGGTTCCCACGAATATCGTGCGCTCCGCCTCTGTTCGAGTCCACTGCAAGAGACCAATGACCTCTCCTCTAACGACTCGAGATCTTGGCTCCGCTTGGCTTGGCTCGAGGCCCTCTTCTCTTTGCCCGTCCGTGTGCCGAATCGAGAGCAGCTTATCCTGGACACGCGCCTGTCACAGCACACGTCCGGGGCTTTACGAAAAACTACTCGGATCATTCCCGGCGAAGAATTCATGCTACACCGACTCAGGTGACTCACCCGCCGACGACGTGAAGTCACCCTACCCGAGAGTATTTCGCGGCGTAAATACTCTTCCCCCTACGATTTCGACTGCGAAGAAGGTCAAGTCTTATCCCCGCAGATTCCCTCGTAGGGAGCGCGTTTACTCAGATACTCCGCGGCGGAAGAGGTATCCTACACAACGTTCGCGACGTACCCAACAGCTCGGCATACGCAGAAGGTAGAGTCTTATCTTTGTATACTTTACCGGACACACACTACTTGAATGCCCTCCGGCATTCTACTCCGACAGTGGTCCGGTCTTCCTCCTCCCTTTTTGTCCGGCAACCCTAGGGGTTTTGCCCGCCGTGTGCCGAATCGAGAGCAGTTTTTGATCTGATGGGGCCAGGAAATACACCTGTCACCCGAATATATGTCCCAAGGCGACGAACGTGTTCAAAAGTGGGAGCAGATTTTTATTTCCGTGGGTGATTGCTCTCAAAAGAATCCGAAGTCTGCCTCCCAGTTTGGTACTCTGGGACCATGGGTGAAATTGGACGACTTTGTATCATGAATGATACAAGTTACATTCCCAATTAACATTTATAGTTTTATAGCAGGCTACTAGATAAAGTTTTGGTTTTATAAGGGGCTTGGGGAGTCTAATTAAACTATCAGTGCTACTTGGGTTGTACCCTCTACCCAAACCGTGAATTCCACCTCGAACGGGTTTGCACTATTCTTTGACAGTGGGAGGTATATTCGCGCTAGTGCGCTCCGAAGAAATACTCTTTAACGATATCACTTTCAGCAATACCTCTCCTCATTACGACTTCATGTCTGGACCCTCCTTTCGATTTTCCCTAAGAAACCTCTCCTCTTGGCGACTCAAGATCTGACCCCTCCTTGCATCGACTCGAGGTTGACGTACACTCGTACTTCTTCTCTGCACGACTCAAGGCCCGATCTCTTCTCTAACGACTCGAGATCTGACCTCTTTTCGTAATGAATCGAGGTAAACACGTATACCCTACCTCTTGTTGATTAAAGGCCTGATTTCTACTCTACTCTACTCTACTCGAGATCCGACCTCTTATCGTTGAAACTCGGGGTTGACCACACAAACCTCTGCTCCTGAAGATTCGAGGCCTGACCTCTCTTTTAACGACTCGAGGTCTGGCTTCTTATCTCCAGGATTCGAGGTTCGCCACCGCAGCCTATCCTAGACACACGCCTGTCACAGCATACGAGAGGGACTTAACGCAACTACTTAGATGACTCCCGACGAAGACGTCATCCTACACCGACTAAAATGGCTCACCCGGCGTCGAGAGCCATTCTACCCGTGAGTATTCCCCGACTGCGGAATAACCCTTTCTCAGCAATCAGCTTCGAACATTGGGAAACGTGCTACTCAGATTATCCCCGAAGTGCCGCACAAACGCGGCGTACCCACGCCATCCGCTACGCAGAAGATGTTGCCTTGTCTTTGTAGCTTTAATCCGTGGGATCGGACGCACTCTACTCGACATTCAATGGGGACAGTCTACTCCGACCGTAGTCCGATCTTCTTTTCTCCCTTTGGCTAGCAACTCTAGGATTTTTGGGACCACTGCTTTTTTCCTGCCCGTCGTGTGGCGATCAAGAGCAGCTTATCCTGGACTCGCACTTGTCACAGCACACGTTCGGGACTGTGAACGCTATGATTCGGATATTTCGCGACGGTGACGACATCCTACACTGACTCAAGAGGCTCGTTCTGCTTCGAGAACCTCCCCTTGATTACTTCTTCCGGTATAGAACTCTGCAATCTTTGGAACACTGCGAGTTGTGAACAATTTTTATGAGCATCACCGCACTTCACAGCGCTCTTCCCACCTTCTTACTGCAAAAGTCAGACAACCTTATTTTTTATAATCTTGGTAACTAGCTGACAGTAAAATATCAAGTCCAATATACGATAATCAAGTGGATTTTTAAGAAGGGAGGTATAAGGGAGTTTAAGTCATTAGATATTGCATAGATATTTGTGTGATGATGGCAAGGTTTTGCCCAGAACTGATTTTTTAGTTTACAAAAAAGGCAGGCATGTATAAATGTGACGTTATAGTTTGAAGGTTCTGATCTCAATTGAGACGTCGGTCCTCAAATTGCCGTAAAAAAAAACCTACTACATGATCCGACTAGCCTTAGAAGTTGCGTTAATTTCTCGCGGTCGTGCTCTGGTCGCCATGTTGTTTTTAAATTCTCAATTGATAAAATCTTCCATCTTGTAAATCGACTGTTTGGCTTGTTATTTAGATCACAGCATGGGTAAGAAAATTTAGATCAAAGCAAGCGTCAATGCCTTTCCCATACCAGAATATAGTCGTTCACAATGAAGTAGTAGGCTAGAAGCTCGACAATATTAAAAAAAAAAAAACAAGAGACCTCCTTTGACCTTTTTTGGTCTTTTCAAACTAAAAGCGTAAAAGTTCTTCTAATGAAATAGTATTCGATTTATGCGGAAATTTCAAAACAATAATGCCTTAATTAATTTTAAAATTTTAATAATTAGATCGCTCTGCTTTATGTTATGTGTTTGGTAATCCTACAGTCAGTCAATATTTTCTTTATTTTTTTTACACGTTGCCCCTTCCTTTGTTTCTGTTATTGTTTGAGCTGGTTGACCCAAAGTGTAGGGTAATCGAAAACATTTACATCAAAAGCTAACAAAGTATATAGCGTAGCACGATAGTAGGAACAATAAAATTAAAAACAACAAGATACACCAAAAGAGTTTACGGTATCGAATAAAGAAAAGCAGAAAACAAACAACTAGCTAGATTGGATCGTAATTAAAATAGTAACTTACATGAAGTGAATTGAATAAAAAAAACCATTTATAGCTGTAACAAAATCACTGCAAAGTAAATTTATACTAAACGAAAGAAAAAACATACACTTAACAAACTATTGGGAAAAATTACTCGGAATTCCATCAATCAGCTCAAAATCATCTGTACATAACAAAACAACGTTTGGCAGGCAGAAATTTTATTAACCAAAAAATAAATCTGGCAACACTGAAACAAACTAAGAAAAAAAACAAACAAACAAAAGCAGCAACAATAAATAGAAGCTCAATAGACGATTAAACAAACAATGAAAAAAAACACACAAATACATTGATCAACCGAAGGAACAAAACAATCAAAAACATTTTCGGCCTCAAAACTAAATAACAACAGTAAAAAGAAGAGAAAACAACTGAAAACAATAGATTTAAACCATAAGAAAACACGCTCTCTTATTCGTAGCATCATTCAATCAGTAACAAAAAAACACAGGATACATCATTACATCACTTAACAGTGCCAAAGGAAGAAAAATCATCGCAGATTTTGTGACATAATTTTAGTATTTGAGTTCAGATCCTGGTTTAAAAATTAAATTCTGTCTGATAAAGAATTTTTTAATAAAATTCTGGCTCTGAGATCAAATTTTGAATTTTACTTACGGTTCTGCATTTTAAATATTTTTCCAGAATTATCTTTTATTCAACTTTTTTTAAACTTATTATTTTGTATTCACCTTTGGAAACTTTTCTCAGGCGGTTGTTTCGATTTTGAAACTTTTTCCATCTGTAGATATTTTTGTAAACGTTTAAGTTTTTAACCAAATGATTTGTAAATAAGTTTTATCCTTGTTTTTTTTTTACCAAAGAGTTCTTCCAAAACATATGTTTAACCTTCGTTTTAGCTTTAATTTTAGTGAAATGTTTCTCGATTGTTCGAATTTTAAAGTTTCAGAAACAAAAATTTAATGTTAATTTAAAACATTTGTTTTTTTAAAATGATTTTTTTATATTTGGAAATCATCAAAGCATAGGAATTAAACTACAGATAGTTACAACATTTGTACATCGCACAATTGATATAACCTAACAAAGATCACGAAAAAAGAGAAATACAAAGTGTGTGTGTGCGTATGCTTTGCTAATGTTCTAAGCACAGATTCTAGAAACTAGATCTAGAGCTAGCAAGAATACAAATATAACAAACAGCACACAAGAAACGAAGCTATAAGAACCAATTGCGAATACCAAAACAACAACAAACGCATATGTAAGATAAGTTAAAATGTAAACAAACACATTCAAAGTCATTCAATTCATACACATACATTCAAAGAGAAGTTTGAAAACACTCACACATTCAAAATACATTATGTAAAAGTTAATTTCTATTAACAATTGCAAATAAAAGTGTACTGTAGTTATTGTAGAGCCGAGAGGTTTAAAAAGAGAAATATGAAACTAAAGAAAGATTTACTAGATACCAGAAAAGTTCTTGAATAAGAATTAAAAGCAAAAAGCTCACTGAAATAAAGAAAGAAAAAAAAAACAGATAGCCTAGCCGAAAGTTGCAAATACTGTAAGCAAAACTAAATCTAGGGAACGCAAAACAACAACAAAACATACAAAACAAGTAAACTACACAACATACAGTTTATGTACGTTTAGAGTAGCACGCAAAATTATTGATTAAGATACGAAAACAAAACAAGCAGAGTGAAAAAGTGAAAATAAACAACACTTCATTGTACCAAACACAAATAGAGAACACAGAAAATGCTAATCTCTCACAATTTTGATGCAACAAAAACAAAACAAAATCAACTTTGTTGACAGGTGTAACTGGGAAAATCATTCAACAAACAATAGTTTCAAAAAGGAGTAAAAACACTAGACAGCAAATATACTCAAAAAACAAAATTTGAATTATAACGATATTTATTGTAATGGAACGAAGTTAAAAATGAAACGAAAGAAAGAGAAGGAAAATTTAGGAAAAGTGAAGTATTGAATTAATCTCAGTGTATCATCAAAAGAACACACTGAAAAAAAAGTTGCGTTAGACAAAGAGTTAAAACCAAAAATAAAATCTCATTGTTATTTTGGAATGTTGACCCACTAAGCGGAATTTCTAAAGTTCTCGTGTCGAAAAGTTTAATGAAATGGTAATTCTCTTGATAGTGAAAGAAAAAACATTTAATCGTTACACTATCATCTAACTTCAACCAGTCAGTCAGTCAGTCACTGTTGCTGCAAGAAAAAAAAGTCTAGTGATTCGAGTTCGCAACCCAAAAAACTCTAAGTTTGGGAGACAAAAAAAATCTACAAAATTATGAAAGTCGAAGGAATATTGAGTACTTCTTGATAGATGATGATAATGATGACTAGCGAATCGATAGCATATTTGAACTAAACAAAAACAAAAGTGAGTAAGAAATTGAGAATAAATTATTGTTTTTAATAAAAAAAAATAACCAAAACTCGATTCCATTTTCTCAGAAAGGATCCGAAATCAATAAAAAAAATTCGTCAAACAAATTTCACGGTCACTCATCACTTTGGACACGTCATCACGTGTTGTCAGTGATTTTACTGTCTCCAGCTACTTTTTTCGTCTGGAACCAACCATTAAAAAAATCCCAAACTCACTTTGGTGATGGCGGTCAAGGTCGACCTGTCCCATTCGAGGGGGGAATTGTTTTCTTCCATCTGGTGCTACTTGTGAGATTATTCAGATTTGCTCGACTACACCCACGCCTCGAAGACCAGCTGAAGACTTTTGGCGCTTATGTCCCCAAACGAATGATGGTCGTCAGTACGGCATCAACCTGTTCGGGTGACGTCATTATTATTTTTTTTCGCGATCTTTTGATGTCTTCTGTTGTTGATGATGGCTGGCTTTGTTTGGTGAATATTAATTGTCTTTATTTATTCTTTGGTTCACACACAGAGATCATCTGCATCAACTGTTGAGCGAACTCGAGCGGGTTATTCATTGTACTGAAATGCATGAATATTTACCTTGAAATTCATTGTACATTTGATATGATCAATTCTTCTGTATTATCTATCCCTTGTTACGCTCATCTGTAATTCCCTGCCGGGGTGTGGGGTGAAATAAGAATAGTAGGGGAACATGCCCTATTATGCGCCACCTAAGCGAATCGCTGGTTTTCTACACGGAAAATAATAAAAAGGTAAAATTTACCGAGTTAGCAAAGGTGAACGCTCGTGAAAGCCAAAAAGGTAAATTCTACCTCTTCGAGGTGAAACTCACCTCACAGTGAGGTAAAATTTACCTGAATCGAGGTTTGAAAAAAAGTAAAATTCACCGAGAAAAAAGGTGAATCCAAAAAAGGTAAATCTTACCTCGTAGCGAGGTGAAGTTCACCTGAATTGAGCTCGATAAAAAAGTATAATTCACCTAGAAAAAAAGGTAAATCCAAATAAGGTAAAACTTACCTTGTAGCGAGGTGTAATTGACCTGGATTGAGCTAAACAAAACGGTACAATTCTTCTAAAAAAAAAGTAACTATTCGCCGAACCCGTTCATTGAAGTTTAGCTGTTTTGTCATTCTAGGAACAAGTTTTGCTTTGTGTCTAATATGTGAAAATCTGAATAGAATGGTAAGTGTTCTTAAATATCATTTAGTTGTGCTGGTTGTCGTCATAATACTATTGATTTTGTTTCAGATCGGCCCATAGAGCTTTGAGGTGTATTCCACGTCATTCTCCAGCCGGAAAAGCCGAACCTGACCGGATTAGTCGAACGGAGGAGGCCATGAATGTACGCAACGCAGGTGGATTCAGCGGCCATAGCGGCTCAGAAGAACGCGAAGCCGAATTACCAGTCCCTATTTATCTCCAATAAATATCATTTTTGGAAGAATTTTGTATTTTTCTAATTATTATTGAAGAAAACAGTCAAACCAACCAGCATTTACCATTTAAATCAGTAAATGGGACAACGGTGTTATTAACTATTTTGCTAGGTGAATGCGAAAAAGGTAAAATTTACCTTTTTGCTAGGTAAATTGAAAAAAGGTAAAATTTACCTTTTTGCTAGGTGAATGAAAAATTTTACCTTTTTTTTTTTTTACGTGTATGTATTCCACGTACAAATTGTGTTAAAAATGGGTGTAATCGTTGAAGAAAAGTGTTTTCTTTAAATGCCTATGATTTTTTATTACTCAAATTGCTATAGTTGCTTCAAAAACTTGATTTTTAAAACCATATTCAAAGCCACAGAACAAAACTGTGTTGCAAATACGCGCCGCTGTGTATTCAATACGCGCCTAGCAGCCGAACACACCCGAGAGCAGCCGAAGACCCAAAACACACCAATACTTACAGACACTTTAACTGAAAAGAAAATCAAAATGGACTAATCAAAATTTATCAAAAATGGAAAAGTACATTTTTTGGACTGAATTAACGCTCAAAATATGGTTTTAGACTTTTTGTTAATTTTCAATGAAAATTGGCCTTTTTGAAAAATTAATGCTTTTTTCAGCCTACTACGATTGGCGCGTTATAACGAGCGCATGGGCCGCGATAGAACATACCCAAAAAAACCATACCTTTGCGAGTTCAGTATGATTTTTTAGCATAAAATCATAGTTTAGATTCTCCTCTATCGATGTGTCAGAAAATATTGTCTTATTCGTATTTCTCTGCTTGGTGACACCTTATTGAAAGTGTTTTAAAATTTAGATCGAAATGAAGAAAAACTTAAATTGTGAAATTATCACGACACAGGGGCATTTTAAGGAAAAATTCATACTTGCCATGGCGTATCACAGCATTTGGAACAAATTAGTAATATTTTGCAGGCTTAAAATGTTTCAGAATCTTCAAAACAAGGGTGGCGCGTATTAGCCACATGGGGCGTTATATGAACTTTTCCCCTAACACTTGTGTTTTTCAACAAAAACAACATTATTTCTAAAAATTTACTCTGTTAAGGGGGGGGGGGTCGGTAGGGTCCAGCGTGTAAAAAAAACACAATTTTCACGATTTTTTTTTTCAGAGCTATTGTTCAAACAAATGTATTCAAATTTTTTGCATTATACAAAGCATTGTTAAAAGAACATTAAGTATTTTTTTCGTAGAAAAATATTGAAAAATGAGCCGGTGACGAAGCACTTTCGAGGATGCCTTTTAGAAAACAGGATTTGCGGTGGACACTGTATCTCAGCACAGAATCATCTGAAGTCAAAAAATCAGAGCAAAATATTTTTAATAGATGTTTTTCTGGACCCCAAAATTCTTATTAAACTTAAAAATTTTTTTATGAAATTTTTGTGGCTGTTTGAAGTAAAAACTACGATTTTTCACGAAAAAATCGATCGTTTCTGCTTAATTACTTATATAGGATGGACAAAATATTCTTCATAACTCTTCATTTGGCATAAGAAAACTTTACAGATAGGAAAAAAGTATTTTAAGTTCTGAATGTGTATAAAAACATAAAAATGTAATTGGCCGACAAAGTGTGACTCACGATTCCCCACAAGCTATGATTTGCAAATTGGTTGCGTTTATGTGACTTATTGATGTTTCATCAAAAATTCCTTTTCCACATGAAAGAATATGATAAAACTAAGATCATAAGCGTATGGGCATATTTTTGTTATGTACTTTAGGTTCCCCATCGATGCAATTAGCGGGTGCTTGTTTAATAATGTAAGTAACTTTTTGAAGCTTGTTTAATAAAAGAAGAATATGATGCGTGTTTACTGTCATTGCCGTTGCTTTGCGTAAGCATATTTTTCAATATGTTGTTGACTTAAATACGCTTTTTTATCCTTAAAAAAGGAATTGCATATTTAAGTCGACAACATATTGAAAAATATGCTTACGCAAAGCGACGGCGATGACAGTTGGATTGAGATTTTTATCTCAAAACACATCTGAGATATTCAGAGTGGTCCGCGTTTCCCCACTCTTCCCTGCATTTTTTTTTAAACAACAAATTAATTAAAAATGTGATTTTATATCATTGATAATCATGAAAAAGTATATCTATCTAACAGCTTTTAACGATTCAAAAACACTTAACATTTCTGTTATTAATATCTTGAACGTTTTTACCCTCGGCCAGCACTGATAGAAGCGCAATAGTTATAACTTTTATGAGTTTATTTATTACGAAGTTGATTCCTAAAGCAAACAAAAAAATTTGGAAAGTCTCAAAATAGGTACTGCATTAAGCTTTTATGATATTGGCATCTTTATTAATGGCTTAGTATTGATATAAAGATTTGGTGATGTCAGGTCTAAAAATAAAAGTCCAAAGTGTCCTATTTTTACAAATTTTCTGGGTTTTCAAATAATTTTCTTTTATTTTAGAAAAAAAAAAAAATGGGTAGTATAGGCCATATTAATCCCGGAAATTGTGAGTTCTCTGTGAACTTCGGCTTGGACAGTTGAAAAATGAGTTTTTAGCTTATTCATTCTGATTTCTAAAAATGACCAGCACAAATTGAGCTATGTGGTTGACCTGTGAAAAGAATATATCTTTTTAAAAACGTTTGGTAAATAACGGTATGATAGGATGAACAAAGATTAAGAGTTCATTGTTGGCATAGGAATACTTTAAATCAATGATAGTGAAATGAGTATTTAAGTAGGCTTCAAGTCCAAAGAAGGGTCACTCACAGACCTGTGCGAAGGATCCATCCATAGGGGGATGTGAGTTTTGAAATTAAAATTTTTCAAATTTAGCTGGAAAAAAATAACAATATCAAAAATACACCATACAAATAAAAATTTATTTCTTAAACGATTTTCTTTAATTAGAAAAAATATTATCATTTCAAGCTAGATAATTTAAAAACATAAAAATAAGTTCAACATTTTATTTTTCCAGCGCCGGTTTTGTAGTTTAAAATTTTGAGCTCTAAATATTTTGTCGCCGTCTCTTGGAATATTTGATCTTAAAAACAACAGAATGTAGAAATTATGATTTTCTTATCAAAAATTCCGATTTAATGGAAGCCTATAAAAAGATTTTTTTCCAAAACACAAAAATTTCTGATTGAAAAACAAAACAAACTTCTTAAAAAAAGTTACAATAAAATTGGCTAAAACATGAGGTAAAACTAAAACAAAGGATTTTTCGAAATTCTTTTAATATATTTGAAAATTAAAACAAAATATTAAGATGAAAAAGGTTAGTCTTTTGACAATTTAAAAGGATTTCTTACATCTTAACATGTTAATAACTTAGTTAAAGAATTTAATTGGTTACTCAAGGAAACAGCAAGGTTTTTAAAATTCGGTAGATTTCAGCGTCTTGAACTCGAATCTTTTGTCAGATTTTGTGTCTTATCTCTTGTTCTTGTAATATGATGTTTGGATTCAGGACACCCAAATTAATCATTATAAGTTCTAAAATTCTGTGCACCATGGAAAAATAAGAATTTTGTGGCCTCGTATAATTTATCTAAACCCTTTACTGTGAAAGTGAAGTTTAGCATTGAGAAGAACAGGAAAAAATGATTGAGGCTAAAATTAGTTTCTTCTTTTAAAATAATACGAATAAGGATATGAGGTTTTTTTTTTGTAAGTATTGAACACCTGTCACATTGCTTTCTTCTTGCTGATGATTAAAATGAATATCAAATGCATGAATTTTTAAGTAGAAATGGTTGATTTTGAATAAAGAACTTATTCAGCTCTCTTAATAAAAACCCAGTTTTCTAAATAAAAACCCATTTTTAAGGTAGGGCATTTGTATGTCAAGATTTCAGATTCAATAAAATAGATTTATTGAATTGAAATTCTTAAAATAACAATAAAAAAAAAGTTTCAATTCGTGAAGGTCATACAGGGGCCGTTTACTAATTCACGATTTTGGAAATTTTAAACCCTCTCTCCTCCCCTGGTAAGACGAAGTAAAATTTTTGTTATACGTTTGTTATACGTTTCATATACATCATAGAATCATCGCATAAAACTCGAAAAAACAGCATTTACCTACCAAAGTGGAGGCAATATGCATACATACACTGTAAACTTTTGCCTCGATTTCCAGCATGCTGGAAACGTTCAGCAATCCAAGTTTTTGCTGGAAACCAGCAATCGGTTTTCTTATTGCTGGATTTTTCAGTTTTTGTCATTTTTGCTGAAAACCAATAATCGGTTTTCAAATTGCTGGACTTTCTAGCAATTGATCTAGTTTGCTGGAAAATCAGCAATCGAGTTGTCACATTGAAGTCTGTTCGTTTTCGTACACTAAAGCAAGGCGAGACTTTATTTGACGAATTATTTTTGTTTTTCTCTATACTCAAGCAACCAGACACAAGTCAGGTAGCGAATGATCAACACTCTGGCACAAAGCTGCCACTCCAGAGCCGGTCTTGGAAAATTAAAAAAAAAATCTTGAAAATATACAAAACATAATTTAAAAATGGAAGAAACTAATTCTTGTTCATTGCTCATTATATGCACAGCCAGTATTCAGCCAGTAGTAGTATATTTAATTTAGAATCGAAATATAAATTTGGTACTAAATACAGCCGGTTGTTTTGAAAGAAAAAGCTGGTATCCAGCAATCTGGATTGCTGATTTTCCAGCAATTTGAATTGCTGGAAACCAGCTTTATCGTTTGCTGTTTTTTCCAGCAATTTAAATTGCTGGAAATTTTGCTGGAACGTCAGCGGGACAAAAACCAGCAAAATTTTGCTGGTTTCCAGCAAAAAAAAAAAATTTACTTTGTATTTTAAAATTCTGGCTTCAGCGATAAGTGTTGTACAAATTGGACGATATTCAACACCTTATACCGTACATCCTGACAGTATGCGAGAGAGCACAAGTTTTGCTCTCAATGCATGCAAACCGTTGCCAGCGACAATATTTGCTGCTTCTTTCATTGGACAATTTATCCAAATGAACCCTCAGATTTTAAGAAATCTGGTTGCACTGCTCATCGCAGAGAGAGCAACAAAGTTGTTCTCTCACTTGAATCTCGCGCGGGAGAATAGATTTGCAAACATAACGGACTTTCATCATATCCGAGTCGGTAATTTTAAGTAACAATTTTTACGATCGTTTTCTCATTTTGGTAGGAATTGCGGTTTGTATCAACATTGTTAACGAGTTGAGCTATCATTTCTAATGCGATATTATGTTTGCTGGGAATATAATTTTGTAGGTGATATCATTCAGCCAATCCGTCATACTGGGTAAAATGTTATACGGCTTCGAAAAATGAAAAAAATAAGCATCTATCTAATGCTTGATTTTTAAAATTTTCTATGGGAATAAAAAACTTTAAAAAAGTATTTCTCGATATGAGGAACTATGACATTATTATTTTGTTATCGTCAAATACGTTGTAAACATTATATAAAAAAAATGAATAAGTGTTTGCTACACAAATGTTGCATTTAACTGCCTGCCCGGTTCAACGGTTGTTATTTGTATCCATTACGTTGAATTTTCTACTTTTTCAAATAAAATAAATGTATTCATTTGAAAAGGTAAAATTTAAATTTAAATAAGCTCATCATCCATTATTTTCTTCAAAACTAGTATAAAGGAATATTGAGTAGAATTTTAATAGTCCTTATTTCTCTATTCACATTCCAAAAACGTTATAAAACTTATTAAAAGGTGAGTTCAAAGATTTTTCTCATAAATATATATAAAAAAAACAGACCAATATGCAAAATCAGGAACAAATAGGTTATAATTGAGTACGCGAATACATTTTTCCTCATATGTCCTTATTTGGAACAGCCATTACGAACAATTCGTGCCAAATTAGGAACATCGAAACAGTTTCAAAAACATGATATTTATCATAAATTAAAGCTTGAATTGATTATATTAAACCTTAACAGAGTTCGAAGATCGGTTCCATGAGGACTGCATGGGCCTACGGTCTCGTTCCCGAGAAGCGTGTCCTCCGCGTATGCCAGAGTAAAGCAGTTTTTGCCCGGACTTTGTCTTATGTTCTCCAGTGTTGGTCCAACGGACTTCGCTCAGTCCCAATATCTCTAGCTTAAGGCGGCTAGCTTCTCTAGCAAGTTGAGCCAGCTTACTTGGCTGGGCAAAGGTCAAAATAATCCAAGTTCCAATTCCAGTCCGTGTTTTCATGCTGGAAGTCATTGCCAAAGTTGTAATTCGTTTAGGTATTTCTTGTCTCAGTTTCCGTAACGATTGATTTATCAGGATCAGTAGGTTGTTAGACTAAGGTAGGCTTGCCAGATACTTTCAGAAAAAAAGCGGGACATTTCAGAACAAAAAACGTTTAATGCTTAATTGTTTTGCCAAACTTATACGTATACCATTCATAAAGTTATTCATAAAAAATACACTAATGTTTTATTGTAACGCGGATTGATTTTGTTCAGTTTTTTTTAAATGACTTCTGTTTACACGGTTTTTGCCGTATGCACGGTTATTTTCCACGTTTCTCGCAAGTTAATACGTTACTTGAGAGAAATATTTCAAGCATTACATGTAAACGGCGGATTTGCTATCGCATAAACAACCTTAAACAACCTTTAAAAATTTTAAAACTCAAGAAAACTTCAATCATTTTAAACTTTGGACAATTGAGTTGGAAAAGGTGGTGTATAATAAAAGGTATTTTACTAAGATTCTGTCAAAAATTAAGATCTAAAATCATTTGGAAGCAACTACAACAATGTTTTCTTCAAACCTAAGCTATTTACATGCATTGCAATGTACGGACGTGCTCTATGAACTCTTAACTGAATCAGAATCTTACTGTAATTTTAGGGTTATTCAGTGTTGCCTTATGTTATCTTATTTATTGCGATGGGTTTCTTCATCGCTTCCTACCAACATTGAAACGGCGCGCGGCAAAGAATCACGCAAGAAGTTCAAAAGCTGTTCACAAAACAAAAGCCCTGCTCACATTTTCACCAACTATTCCATTTCTTCTACCCAAAGCGCTCTAGCTTTGATCTTTCCACCTATAATACTTTCATGTTCTTTCTAAATATTCAACCTTGAATTTTCACAACTCGCCGAAATGCCAAAAATTAAATAAGTGTTGCCTTATGTAAACTCTGAAAAATTGATGCTTATTTTGAGAAAAACGACGTATTCTAAAAAAAATGTGTTGTGTTGCTTATTTTGAGAAAAAAATATTTTAAAAATTTTGTTTTGTTGAACCAATGAATTCAAATTGAGGCTGAAATTTCCTTGGAAAATGCGAAACGCTTTTGCGGAACGGATGTCAACCCTAGAACAAGGTTCCTATTCCGCGGTGGGGCTGCCATCTTGGACTTAGCTGGATGGAGTCGCATTACAAATTCAGCCGCTTGCTGCAAGACATACGCTGTTTGAGCCGCCCCTGATCTGGAGAACAGACGCTCGGTTGTTTAAATTCAATCGGAAATGTGGAAAAACCAAACAAAAAAAATGAGAAAATTGCACCAAATAGAGATTGAGATACAAAAAATCATTAGGTTTACTGAATTAAAACTGATGATTTGGGCCCTTTGATCCGGAGGGCTTTAAAGATACCCAGTTTCCACTTAAAGTTGAAGCTCCTATTCCAGCAAGAAAATGACTATAAAGTTAAAAACTATCATTAAGTTCAGTTTCAACTTAACTTTCTGGAAAATAAAATGCGTGGGAAGTACACATTGAACCAGCTTTTTTTTTCACTTTTCCAATTGTTGGTAAAAGAAGATTGTCTAGAAAAAATTAAAACTCAAGTTTGTATCATCATAATCTTGAGATAAAAGTATTTTTTTTATTCACGGGATATGAATTGAATTGATAATTTTAAGATTTGTGCCTTTTCCAGTTTTAAACTCTAAGGCGAGACACGAACGCCACAAATGTGGTCGAGGGTTTATAATAAGAAAAATAAAAACAAACGATTTATATGGCATACAAAGTAAGGGAACGTTATTTCAAAATTAGCTTTATTCGCTGAACTGTTAAATATCAAACGAACGTTAATCCTTTCCAAACATCCCTTACAACATCATCAAACACAACACACATTTACTCCCCTTATAGTCGTTCAACGCTTATTGTTGAATCAATCACCTTTCAAACGAGTATTTACTCGTCAAATAGGTGGTCTAGCTGTTTCAGTTGTAGCTTATTCTGGCATTGCAGTCACCAAAAAGTGCTGACGTATTAGACGTCTTACCTGTTTAGTTTAGCAGGATCGGTCAAATCGCGCCTTGTGCCGTCATCGTGTTTGGATTTATTTTTCAAATATTCAGTAGAAAGAGGTGCATCCCACGCATCGTTTCGTTGCTCTCCGGATGATTGGAAACATTTTCGAAATAGGTGCTGCTGAGCTGCTCAAGTTACCATTTTCGGAAATTCTAGTCTTGTGAAATTGGCAAATGTATGCGTTGTAAATTTGCCGAATGAATGTGTCAATGCGTTTTGGATCGAATATATTTGAAGGACTTTTTCTTCTGAATCTATTGGAGGAACCACCACATTCTGAAGCAATCATAAGATCCATAAAAAAATCTGAAATAAACAAAAATTTACCTTCTTCAGATTTGTAATCTGAATTTGATAACAAAAAATACAAATAATACCTAATTAAATGGATTTGGGTATTTGAACTATCACAAAAAAAATACTAGAAACCTATACTCAATCAAGAAATTCTTGGTTTAGAGTAAAAATTCATAAAAGAAATGGTCAGTAAGCCTCTCGTTTAAGGTGATTCATTTAATGACCTCGTTAGCAGACGACACCTTTGATCTGGCTGGTGTCGAATCTTTTTCATGAATGAAATGTGGAGGCGTACGCGTCGAGGAGAGCGCGTGAATAAGAGAGGACCCACAGTCATTAATCCATACTGATCGTGGTTCTTTCTGTAGCTGCAAAAACCATCACGTTTAGTGGACCCCCGTTTGCAAAAACTAAAAAAAAACTCATCAGTGTAAAACATCACTGAATGGGTCAACGTAAAGTTTGCGTAGTAGTTTTTTTTTCCTCTGATGCGAATTTGAGTGGGGCATTGCGTTTATCTATGAAATGAGATTTATTTTATTCCCTCCCTCCCAAAAGCGCAGCCAGTTTCCAAAGGCAATTTCGAAATTGCTGCAAATTTTTTTTTTGCGAGTTTGCGATTTTTGTGTTTGGGTTGACCAACTGGAACTTTAGTTGACTCGCGAATTTCAAATCATACGGATGGAATTTTAAGAACAATTGTCGGTGCCGCTGATCGGAAATGGTTTTATTTCCAACGATCTTTAGTGATGCTGAAATGCGTGTGATTATGTAAAAGTTCTGTGGCAGCTTTATTTGTGCGAGGTGCAATGGATAAAACGAAATTGGTTAGTGCTACAAGTGGTATTTCAAATATCGAGAGTGTTAATGAGAACTCTTCCGGCCAATAGGTTTAAAAATGCAGTGTTTTGTTAATTTACGAAAAAAATCAACCTACTTGTCAACTCTTTTAAATAAAATTTCTCAATTCTTCTTAAATATGAATTTTGTTTCCAAATACAGGCAGCTTAATACTAGATCTGATTAAGAATTACGGATCAGATTATTATTCTAAAGCTAAAAAAAATTACCTAAGCCTCCTGGGAGATAAAAAATGAATTCCTCTTGAATACAAAATATCTTTAAAAAAAACCATTATCTCATTGAAAGCACAGAAAAAAATAGGTAATTGCTACTCCCTTGAGTTTTAGAATCCTTGGTCATTTCGACTGTTTCAGTGTTGTTTGGCGCAGAAAACCAAACTTAAAAACACCTTTTTTTTTTAAAAAAAAATCTTTAATAAAAAAAAAATCTTGACTACAAAAATTGTGAAAATAATGTAACTTTACTTCTGACCTAATCCTCCTCAAAGTTGTCTCATCCGCAGCAGAAATTTAACGGAAGAAAATTTCTTTCAACGGAATTAAACATTCCGTAAAACGGACTAAGATTGATCCCTTTTTTCAATATTTCCAGATTATTTTTATGAAATTAATTTGCGGTTTTATCAGTTATTTTTTCTGTTTAGGGGAATGAGGCATGTTTAATATTTTTAAAACCAGTACTGGACTCCTATAAACGTAAAACATGGTTGCGGAAATTTATAAGACTACTTTAAATTTTATTGGCTTTGTTTAGAATTTTATGCTTTTGGGTAACATTGATCAGTCTCTATTTTGACATTTTTAACGAATTTTCTTGATCATAAAGGGTACAAAACATCTTCATAATATTTACAAATGCTTGTAATTGATGAAAGCAGTTCGTGTGTGAAGGCCGAACAACAATTAAAATCATAAGATGGACCATGATACCGCATAAATTAAGAGGCTAAATATTTCATCATTACATATGAAATTTTAACTTCAAAAAAAATTTACCCTGATTCAATTCTTTAGGCCCTCGCACTATTCCCCATTAATTTTTTCCTTTAAACTTTATCATTTTATAGGGTTTCTAGCTTTTTGTCATAGAAAAGCTTACTCTTGAAAATGTCCTAATTTATTAAATATCAAAAATTTTCCTCAAAATACAACAAAAACTACACCAAAACTGTAAATTTATTGAGGAAAAAAGTTGAACTGTCACTTAAATCAACCTACTGCTTCTAAATGCTTTGATTTCATCAAAGGTGTTTGTTTGCGAGTCTTTGAAAAAATAGATATTTAAAGATTTTGAAATAACATATTTACTTACATTGAAAATTTTCAAAAACAATTCAAACTAGACCCAATTTGAAACTCAACATGTTGGTTTTTGAACGTTGAAGTTTTTAAAAAGATATACTAACTTTAGACTTAGTTATTGATGATTATGTGGCAAAATTTCATGTTGATCAAAGCTATCCCGGTGATCATTGTTACCCCGTTCTTCGGTACCATTTTTAGGGCCAATCGGGATTTTTTAAATTTTAAACATTGATCGTCAATATGCAGCCTTATTTTGAGTGCATTGACGCAATTTTTTTTCACAGAACATTCATTCACTGTAAAGCAGGTTTAATACTGTGGTGTTATACTGTAGCTTTCCGAAGCACTAGAAAGCACGCCTCGAAGCTTAATAATTTACAAAACAATTCACTTTGAAATTACGTTCTTCGGCATATTTTTTATCGAAAGACGAGAACACAATTGACCATACCAGAAATTTGAGAATTAGAAGAGGTAGAATGATTTTAGCCTGCAATGTGCAATTAAAAAAAAGCTAATAAATACTCAAAGTTCTGATTTATAAATGTTAATTTCCAAATCAATCATTTGATAAAAAGCTACGCGAATGGATTTAAAAAAGTTACTTTTATTTTATAAAAATCTTAAAACACAAAAATTACATTATTTTGTGAAGCGCAATCCATTTGCGCAAGCATTGGAGCGTTTATATAACAAAAAAATGTTTTTCTCATTATCGAACTATGAATTTAAAATTTTAGAATAAATATCTACTATCCATCCTAGCATTATGAACGCAATAAGTTTTTGTAGATTACAAGTTTTTAGGTTTTTTATCTCCAATTCATCTTTAAATACTATTCACAATCATGCAGAACTGTATTTCAATCTGATTCGTTGCTTTAAAAGATTCCCAAGAAAATTTACCTTTCCTGATGAGAATTTACTGGGCTGTAAAATTGGTAATTATTTGTTACTAAAGCTTAGTTCTTTTAGAAATGGGACACTTTCATTTGCTAATAGCTCGTTAACTAGTTATTGGATATTAAAAATTTGAACAGCATTTTGTTGCCTGTAAAAAGTACTATTCGACCTATTTTTTTCAAAATTTAAAATTTACGCGTTTTTGAGATATGTACGATGCTTGAGAAAAAGAAAAAAAAATTTTTGCACAGATTCCTTTAAAATTCGTCATTATCAAATTGATAGCTGAAAAAACCGTTGATTATTCAAAGAATTACTGAGTTTATGTGGTGGATAAGTATGCAAACACTGTCAATAATGTCCACAAAGTTCAAATCAAGCATTGGAGTGAAGCAGATGATCGGCAACAACGGTTAAGGATCATCAAGGAATGCAAGTCTCATACCAGCATTTTTAATTTTCAATAAACGAAAAGCTAAGGGTAGATCGCTGAAATGTCCAAAACAATTTTCTCCGATAAGCTGAAAGTGTTGCCTAGTGATGACTCATTGAAATCCAACCTCAAACAGCCATTTTTTGATAGTTCCAAAGCTCTTAAGCTGTAAAACCGGTACCGAAAAAAAACGTTCAAAAATGTGATAAAAAATAACCAAATTTGTTCATTTCGAAACAACTGTATCCACTAAAATGCTTCCAGTTTCCAGTTTCCAGAGAAGTATTGGACCAAAAAGTATCAGAAATTGAAGAAGGAAGGTGAAGCCACCTAAAATATAGATTTTACAAAGTATAAGTTGGAGAAACTGATCAATACCATGACAGAAAAAAGTGTGCGCCGGCCAATGGGAGACACCAAGAATAAAGTAGAAATTTCTTTTACAAAAAACGGTAAATATTTTTTTTCAAATTTTTTCATGAAATATCATAACATTGCCTACTTTTCCTTCATAGAAAGTATTTCGTTCAAACGAATGGTTTTTGAGATACAGGCATTTGTAACTGTCCCATTTCTAAAAGAACTAAGCTTTAGCTGACCCGGTGTTTATTGTTTAATGTAGCAAAGCAGAGAAATTTGTAAAATTATTTCAATTTTGCTCTAGTTGTACATTTAAATCTATATCTTAACATCATTCAGATGAAAAAAAGATAAAATATAACAATTATTTTTTATCTGAAAGTTTTGACTTATTTGTGGACAGAGGTCTCAAATTTCATAGACATATTTTTCGAAAACTTATAACTTTAAGACCCATTTCTGCCTCCATTTGCTTATTAAGTTTTCGAGGTTACACCAAAATAAAAATGGGGGAAATTGTAATGGGAGTTCCCTTCTTCTTCCCATCCGTCCCATTTACTCCGTTTTCCATGGTTGAATTCATTTGCTTGATGAGTTAGTAAATATGGAACCCTCTTCCCTCCTTTTCCTCTTCCCACCGGATAGCGTACCAGTTAATCATAGGTACATTTTTCATTGCCAAATAAACCCTTCTGTCGAATTTGGTTTCATTTGCTTCGATAGCTATCGATTTCTTGTAATATTATATGGAAACCCCCTTCCCCTTTCCTATGGACCTACTGTTAAAACAGAGGAGAATAAATTACCATAGAAACATTTTGTACACTTTGCTTTATTATTTACGCAAGCATCCTCCCATGTACTCCCATTTAGGAATACTATGTAAATAAAAATAAATAAACATACTCCCATGACAAGTTTGGTTTCCTTTGCTAGTTAAGTTTTTGAGTTATACAAAAATTGTGTGGAAGCCCTACTCCATCTTCATATCTTTCCACTGGTAGAAAGAAAGAGAATCAAATAATTAAAGAAATATTTCTAATACTCTACCATGTCAATTTTCATTCTATTTGATTGATCAGTTTTTGAGTTATGCAGAAAAAAAAATGTTATTAATGTTAGTTTTTCAGTCTGAGATTTTAATCAAACAACTTTTCTTTTAATATCCGACGTTTCTAAGCGTAGATTTTATACTGCTGGTGGTTGTTTGCTTTGGTTTGGCTTTCCGGTAAAAAAACGAAATTGGCTACATAAGCGTAGATTTTTACTAGCCAACTGATTGTTTGTTATGATTTGGCCTTTGGAAGCGCACATTTTTAAGGACTGTTGCGGCTGATTGTTTACTTTGATTTGGCCTACCGGTGGAAAAAGACGGAATTAGCTTAGAAATTAGAAAGTACAGATTTTTAAGGCTGCTTTTGCTGATTATATGCTTTGATATGGCCTTCCGGTGGGAAATTCTGATTTTTTATATGAGTTTTTAAGGTTACTGCTGCTGATTGTTTGTTTTTAATTAGCTTTCTGATTGGGAAGGTTGTTTTTAAGAATACTATCGAGTTATTCCGACTCTGGTAAACAGAGGCATCCTAAAAATTACTCAAAATTTTTAAATTGGTCGAAATTATGACAAATTTAGCCAATTTCTCTCCATCAGCTCAAAAACAATCTATTTGATTTTTAATCACTCCACCACAGTTTTCGCACAATGGCACGATTCCAGATCCAACCAAAACAGAGTATAAACGTTGTGGGACCTGTTGAAGGAGTTATGCAGGGGAAACGATCGCATTTGGAGGCAGTTTTCTTCGTTTATTTAGTCGATTATCGTGGCAAGCGCTATGAAACACTGACCACGGAAATTTTCTGGCTGGAAATCTGCCAACTTGCTTAAGGGGGGGGTAGGGTCTAACGGGTATAAAAAAAAACACCATTTTCACGATTTTTTTCTAGAGCTATCGTTCAAACAAATGTATTCAAAATTTTTGCATTATGCAAAGCATTGTTAAAAGAACATTTAGTAATTTTTTCGTAGAAAAATATTGAAAAATGAGCCGGTGACGGAGCATTTTCGAGGATGCCTTTTAGAAAACAGGATTTGCGGTGGACACTGTATCTCAGCACAGAATCATCTGAAGTCAAAAAATCAGAGCAAAATATTTTTAGTAGATGTTTTTCTGGACCCCAACGTTTTTATTTTACTTAAAAATATTTTTATGAAATTTTTGTGGCTGTTTGAAGTAAAAACTACGATTTTTCACTAAAAAATCCGCCATTTTTCACCTCTAAAACCTCCCCAAAGTAAAAAAATCAAAAAAGAAAAACGTTGGGGTCTGGTATTTTATATGTAGAAAATATGTTCCAAATTTGAAAAGAATCGGATAAGTAGTTTTCAAATGACGATGTCCACGGACTTTAAAAATGTGCTTTCGAGAAAAACGCGTTTAAAGTTTCTGCTCTTGCTTTCTTGCAGTATTAGATAGGAGGAGATAAAGGCCTATAACTTCTACAGTTTTGCTTCAATTGACTTGAAAATTTGACACAACATTCTTGAAATGTTTTACAATAAGAAAATAAAAAAATAAAAAAATCGATTTTTTGAAAGTGTTAGACCCTACCCCCCCCTTAAGATCGCGTTTTGCTGTTCATAACGATTTTTTTCAAAATATCTCCCCACTAGCGGTCCAAACATTTCGCGCACGATTTGACTACCTTTTATTTATTTTACCGGTGGGCAGCAGTCAGAAAAATGGACCTTATTTCATCACTTCCCCTTTTTTAAGTTTCAAAAAGCGCTCGATTAAACCTCTCATTTTCCTTAACTTCATGGAATCAATCATATTCACTTTTATCTTAATTTCAGCTCCCTGTTAGACTCTCTAGGACTCCTAAAACGATTTACCATTTTAAGTTATTTTTGTGTATTTCACTGGAATATTCCAGGATTTTTTTTTTCGATCCTGCCCAAATAATTGTATCTACAAGCTTTTGCACTGAACGCTATCTCAAAAACCACATGACAGGTTTGTTTTCGAGGGACCATTCATGAAAATTCTTTATTCTACAGGGTGACAAAAAAGTCCGGTCACACAGGAAAACCTCAATATGTCAAAGAATAAGAAGAAAATCTTAATCTGGCTTTCATAGCTTTATCCAGTAACTCATAAAGATACTTCACAGACGATATTTCGGAATTACACCACCTTTATCTGATCGAACCAGCTTCAGACGTCTCGGAAAGTCGTCGCAAGCGGCGCGCACCTGCTCCATCGGCATCTCGTCCCAGATTTTCGTGATAACTCGCTTGAATTGCTCCAAATTTGCTATTTTATAGTCGTTTAGCTTAGACATCATGTATCCCCACACGAAATAATCCATTGGATTCAGATCCGGAGACGACGGAGACCATTCATTCTTCGAAATGAAATCGATCTAGTTTTCCTCACACCACGCCTGAACAACCTTTGCGGTGTGGGATGCTGCGCCATCTGTCAGGAAGCAAGACTGCGTCTTATTTTGGAACCGGGAAACGTTCAACTTGTCCGCAGGAGCTTGCTGGAGGCTCACACTCCAAACTCGATCATTTTGGCGATTGACTGTTTGCTCCAAAACGAACAGCTTCTCGTCCGAAAAAGTAAGCTCGTCATCTGCGCGCCAAGCCGAGCAGCGATAACAGCTGCCCTTAACTCTGCCATGGCTCACAACTCAATGTAAACAAACTGCACAGGAACGAAACTCTGCCACTTTAGGCAGCAAGGTAAGCCCTTTCATTTGGCATATAGAAGGCACCAGAGAGATGCAACGTGTAGGCTACAGGCGACCCCAAAAAAGTGTGACCGGACTTTTTTGTCACCCTGTATATGCTTAAAAAAGCTGAGAGGTTGGCCTTTGTTTGTTCGCGTGTCGCATTAAAACTGTGATGCATTATTACCGTACACAATGGACGTGATTTTTTTTTTAACCAGCGATATTTTTTTTTGAAACACTTCCTGATGTATTTAAAGTTATGGGAAAATACTTTTCTTCATATATGCTCAATATTATTTCGGAAAAAAACGGAAATAATTTAAAGTTTCAACTATGAAATTAGAAAAGTATCGAAAAACAAATTTTGAAAGTTTTATACTCTATAATTTTGACCATAGAATGGTTTAAGATTTTTTTTTAAATATCACTTTCACTCTCGTTTTTATACGCCTTCTAGGAAACCACTGTAAACTCACCAATTTGGGTCGATTATTTCCGCCAATGTATGCTGTTTTTGCTCAGGATTTATTTCAAAATAGTTTGTCAATTTGTTTTTAATCATTTTTAAGAATTTAAGCCTTTAAGTTATTTCCTATTCGACACAAGGTTAATTTTTTGCTATTTTGTTTTTGAACTATTTAAAGAAATATTCATCTAAGAACATTAAATAAAGTAAAACTTTTCCGGAACTTATATCTATAAACCTTTTCAATCGAATATCAAGATTTTGATCGTCAATTTTGTAGTTCAACGTTCATAACCTTCCAAAGCTGTTAGCAAAAAATGATGTCCAAATTTTCAATGAAACGAGATTCATTGAGTAGATTATTTATACTAGTTTCTTCATACTTCAAAACTAAGTCAGTATGATCTACCAGGTTATCTGTAGTTTTTTCCAAATGAAAAAAGTCTCATAAAATAGATTTCTTTAAAAACAAGTTCTTAATTCATGACATCTTTGCTGCATTTAATTGCTTAATTTTTTAAATTGTCATGAATATATCTACACACTTATGTATAAATATGTGGAAGTCCCTTGAAAGTTTTGACCGCTATCCCGAGTCTTCCAATAAACAATAAATCTTCTTTTGGGAAAAACAAATCCAATTTAGGCTTTGTTATAAGTAGTTTCTCATTTTCCAATGAACAGATAATCTAAACTCAAGTTTTAGGTTTTTTTTGTTAATTTAATCATAATTTCCAAATTGATGTCCAAAATCCAGGCAATATCCAGGCAAATTTTATCCAAACCAAGAAAGTACTTTAAAAAAATCAAGAAAAAAAAAGGGAAAAACAATTTTTTTGTTTGATTTGCTTAAAAAAGTGAATAAATCCGGGAAAAATCCGGACATTTTTTATCAAATCCGGGTAATCGGACCGGGCTGGACAGTTCCCAAATTTTGTATAAAATATCGGGGCAAACTCAAATAAAACCGGGCAATCTGACAACCTTACTTTAAAAAAAATTATTAGATATCCATTGTTTTTTCATTTTTTTTTCATTCATATACTGTTTTGTTAAACAAAAAGTTGATGTGTGATGCAAAGTTTTGCAAATTTGAATAACCCTCTTATTTCCAACACCTTTTATGTTATTCAAATCTTTTATGGGTCTATAATCTTCAATTCTTTCTCAAAGGATATAACATGCATCAATATAGCCAATAAAATAACTAATAAAATGTATCATCGGTGATTAACTATTAATGACAAATTTTAATTTGAAAAATTACTCATATCCAATATATACTAAGATTTACTATTTTTAATTCAATGGTTATTTTTAATGATCAAATAAGGTAGGGACAAATTTCAAATCCTTCTTTTGTCACTCTGAGCTTCGCATAGGAGGAGTTTCGCATTTATCCATTTCTATGTATTTTTCTCATCAGTTATAATTTGCACTACTGCACTACCTTTCATCTCTTAGGGCTTCCATACATTATGTTGATGGGTTTCGTCTAAAAGAGAGGACAGTACAATACTGCGCTTAACGTTGTTTGCCAAAAAAAAAAAATAAAATTTTGGGAACTATTTGTTCGATCGAGAATAAACTTATATAATTTAACAGAATTATTAATACTTTAATGGACATATTTGATGCTTTATAATTTTTTTAAAACATTTTCATGAAAAAAAACTGTGTTAAAGCAAATTGTGACGGAGGCTTAGCGACGTCCTACACTGAAACTTGACTAAAAACATATTTTTAATGCAGTTTATTTTTCTTTAGATATTCTTAATGACGCATGATTTACTGCAGCTTTCACCGGAATTACATTTAAAATTAATTTCATAAAGTTTATTAAGGTTTCTAAAGGTTCAGGTTAAGAATTTTGAAATGTATTCATCAAGAAAATGAAGCAAATAGGCTATTTGGAATAAATACTTTCAAACATGTTGGGTGTGTTTCTGTACTTCATAATCATCACTGTTTCCTTTTTTGTTCACAGTTAACTATACTGATTGCAAGCGCCCTCTGTCAAACGTGTCGGGCCGGTCGAATAGCCTTCCCAGAAAGCCGACAATCATCACCTGCTTCAAAAGACCAGTCCCAAGCCCAAGCCAGAAGTCTGAACGTTGCCCCTTCAGCGTCTTCCCGACAGGAAGAGTTCGAAGGTCGCAGCTATCGAGGAGGTTACAGTCAATCGGCCGGTAAACGACCCGACTACAGTCGCTACAGTGTCTATGAACACGAGGATGACTACGCACGTCCTTCAACGACGTACTATGCGACATCTACGACGGCACGGCCTTATACCAGTATTGCCACAACTCGACAAGCCTACAATAGGCAGCCGAACGCATACTTCAATCGACTTCCACCGGCAAAGAATGACGATCCGATTGAAGCGGAAGATGATTACAGTGACGAGGAAGACGTTGAAGAAGCTCCCGATCCACCGAGTAGTCCGGCAAGCTCGTCTGCAGCAGATTACAGTAGCAGCAGTAATGGTGGGTACGGTGGAAAGCCAGTGGAGTTCAACAATATCTTTTACGGGTTGAACGATAAGTTTGGAGGTTTGAATTTAGGGAATTTATTCGGAGAAAATCGTACAAAACACAAGTTTAAGTTCAAACGACGGAAACCTGGACAACCTTGCATTCCTTATGATGTGTTCAACCGACTACGAAACGGAAGGGACGCTAGCGGGAATCGCATCGAACCGAAGACGCTGTATCCTCCGTTGAGTTTAGTTCTTGCGGACGTTAACTACTACAGTCCACAGAACCACTACAACGGACATGGGGGAGCCTCGGATACGGGAAGTGGAGCAACGTTCAACAACCACTACTACGACGCTGTAGGTGGTTATCCTTGTGTTGGAGTTAACTTTGGCCACAAACCACATCGGCCATTCCGACCTCACGGTGGCCCTCTAGGGTTTTTCGGTCAGGGCGGCCTTTTCGATTGGACGACCTCCAATGATGCCGTCCAGAGTGACACTGGAGAAGACGACGGCACAACAACCGGCGGCACCGGCACTAAACCGCAAGTGGTGTTCAACCTGAACGATGCCATTGATACAGTGGTTTGTTGAAGACGTTAGATAGTCAAAAATTTGAAGTCACCTCAATTGATTTTTTTAACTTGTAGGCAACCAATTGGAAACCAGGCCAGGGATTTCAGTCGATGATGCAGGTGCTGGCTGAGTTCATAACGTCGGTCGCTGGGGGTGCTCCAATTGCAGCCGGGGATGTTGTTGGAGATGCTGTTGATACAGTGAGGAAAGTGAATAAGGAGTTTACTAGTTTGTTTACCGGTTAGTTTTTAGAGCATTAACGAATGATGTACAAAACGAACGAAATGAGTAAATTAATTGTTGAAACTAATATTAGATAAGTGTCTGTTGAGATTAACTTGTAATTCAAAACATTGATCAGTGATTTACTTAACGCTGAATTTTTAGGATTTTCTGTAATACAATAAAATTAAACTTCAAAATATTGTTTTTTTTTTTTCTAATCAATTGAGGCAAGGTTTAAAAAAATAGCTTCAGGATGTTGAGGAGGCACCAGACTTTTTAAGTCAGTTGTATTTTTCTATCCGTGATTCCTAAAATCTTCAGTTAACCAAATGACATACAAAAATCATACTTTCTTAAAGTTAACTTAATCCTTAGGCATTGATGTGGCCGAAGGTAAAAGTTTTCATCCTGAATTAAAGCTACAACGAAAACAAGACATAGGTAGATAGTGTTCAAAAGTTTTTTTTCTCCTGTCGTTCAACCCAACTTGAATATGTCGGTTCAAAGATTCTCGACTTCGGAATCATTGCTGAGTACTTGAGTTTAATGTCTAGCTATGGAACCACATCTGAACTTCTTTCTAATCTTTAGCCGGTCTCGCGCTGAGCCTGATATCTGAAACTAATAGCCTAGTCACACGTTAATTCGTTAGGAGAATGTAAATTTACTGGACATCCAAAGCTCGTTATGGGACGTACGATAGAAAATTGGTCATATTTCTGACTATTTGATTTTGCAATTGACTCGCACAATTTTATCAAATGAACTTGTGTAATGTAAGTATTCATTCACTGGAATCGCCAACTAGACTGACTGGAAATAGCTTATTAGAAATGTCAATTTCACGGAAAATCGAATTTATATCACGACAGGGATCATATACTGCATGAGTGACCAAGATTTTCATCAAAATAGGCTTTTTCAGAAGCTAGAGGACAGCAGAAAATGAATTTCTATGATGTTTGCATGATTTTTTTTTGCATACATCCGGGAATCAGCAATCAAAAACCGTGTGGCTCACGGTCCATAAGGTTTTTGACAGAGTATAACCCCCGAATTTTCGCCAAAAAAATTTGTCATTCAATCTAACAGTCCACAGGAGAATCTTTGATTAATTTTCATTAAAAAATACACTTTTCTATCCCCTTGCTTCCCTACTACAAAAACTCTTTCAATAGGCTAGATATATGTTAAATCGGAGAAAATCAGGCATAATTCAAAGGAATCTTTGATAGATCCGATGTGAGCTATGAGCAACTAAAGGAAACTGGTGTTTTGGAACGTGTACTCTGAAGTCTTTGCAATTTTTTTTTCTGAGTTTTTAAAAAACCTGATGTTTTTATCAATCTCGTATTTCGAAAAAAGGGACAGATAAAAAAGTCATTAGAATATAGTTTTTACTGAGTGGTGGCATTTATAATGTATGCTTCTACTGGCGTAATCTTTGTTTTTTGTCTTTCTGAAACTAGCTTAAATCAGCATTTTGTTGCCTGTAAAAAGGACTATCCAATCTATTTTTTTTTATTTTTAAAATAAACGATCGTCTCGGTGGTCGAGTGGTTAGCGTGGAAAGACGGTAATCGCTGGTCCACTGATGGCATGGGTTCGATTCCCATCTCGGTACTGGGTGTTAAATGTTAATCTTAAGTTGTCCATGTCATTTATTCAGTCTGTAAAGCCTAAATTGGCTAAGATGGTGTATGTCTTTTAAAAAAATTAAGCGTTTTCGAGACATTTAAGCTGCAAAAGAAAAAAATATTTTCCTCCAAAAACCATCATTAACAAATCGATAGCTGGTAAACCATTGATTATTCATAAAATGTCTGTGCGTGAGTTGTGGAAAAGCATGCAAACACTGTCAAAAATGTTCACAAAGTTCGAATCATTCGTTGGAGTGTAGCTCATAATCGGCAATCACGGTTAAGGTGTTAGTAGTTACGAATCGATGCAGCGCTAAAGTCTAGTTTCACCGGGAAAAAGAAATCGCTGGTGTGCCATTTCTGCAAGAAAAGTTGCCACAAACAAAAGGAATGTCGATTGTACGCGAAGAAAATGGAACCGGAAAAAGGTCGATCGCCAAAGGCAAAAGCTGCCCGTAGTGGAGAGCAATCCGTAACATTTGCTCTGATGGGTAGTACGCAAACTCATGTTGGTGACTGGATTGTGGATTCAGGAGCGTCCCGGCACATGTGCGGCGACAGAGAGTTTTTCAACAAGACCGTCGAAAGCCACGTGAAAACGTGGCTGGCCGATGAAAAATTGCAAAAGTTGAAGGTGTTGGCGATGGTCAATTGTTGTATTACCATGACGATGGAAAAACTACGAAGATCACCCTTGGAAACGTTCTGTTTGTGCCGAGCTTGGAAATGAATCTGCTGTCTGTACCAATGCTAGTCGAAAAAGGTGCAGAAGTACTTTTCAACGAAGGAGGATGCTCGATTCTCGTCGGAGGCCAACAAGCGGCGACCGCAGTCAAGACTGGCGGACTCTACAAGGTAAAGACATCGCAGAAAGTGGTAATGGTAGCAAAAGATCACCAAATCGTTGACTGCTAGCATGTGTGGCATCGGCGCTTTGGGCATCGTGAGCTCAATGCGGTCGGTGAGATGATGTGAGGACTGAAGATGTACGATTACAGGGTACGAGAGGGATGCGACTGCTGTCAGAAGGCGAAAATGAGCCGGAAGCCGTTTCCGAAGTCGGTGGAAAGAAAATCTAGTGCTGTGCTCGATCTCGTACACACCGACGTTTGCAGCCCTGTGGGAAACGTGTCGATGTCCGGTCATCGATATTTTATGACCGTCATCGACGACTACAGCAGATTTTGTGTCCTGTATCTGTAGCGAAAGAAAAACGAAGTTCCGAAGAAGAAAATGGAATACGTGGCCATGATGAAAACGCAATTTGATCGGAAGCCGAAACTGGTCAGACGCGACCAAGGTGGCGAGTACACGGGGAGCGCGCTGAGAAATTTCTACAAACGGGAAGGCGCAGTTCACCACAAGCTACTCTCCGCAGCAAAACGGCGTATCAGAAAGAAAAAAACCGATACCTTATCGAAATGAGCCGGTGTATGTTGTTCGACGCCAAGCTTCCTGAGTGTTACTGGGCCGAGGCGGTGAGTTACTGCCGTTTATTTGCAGAACGTCTTGTTATCGAAGCCCGTTCCTACAACGCCGTTCGAGCTCTGGTATGGAAGAAAGCCGATGTGACGCACTTGAAAGTTTTTGGGAGTGCGGCACACGTTCAAATCGCCAAGCAGAAAAGAAAAAAACTAAGCCCAGCATCGATGAAGCAAACTTTTTTGGGTTATTCGTCGGACCACAAAGCTTATCGTTTTCTGGATCAAACAACACGAACGGTTATCATCAGCCGCGATGCCAACTTCGTTGAGGAGGAGCGCCTGGTAGAAAAGAACCTTATGCAGAACGAGAAAGGTGTTGTAGAATTCGAGTATTCAGTGAAACCGGTCGAAAATGAAGCCCCGTTGGCCGTCAACAAGGAAGAACCGCTGGACGAGTCGGACATTGATGATGATCAACCGGACGACGATGATTTCGACTACAACACCGCAACTGATTCTACGCTAACCGAAGCTGACATCAATTCAGTCACTGGAAACCCCAGAAGGTCGACTCGCCGAACCAAAGGTGTGCCACCAGCTCAGTATTCTTCAGCTGTTGGCATAGCATCGGTTGCGGCTGCTGGGCCACGCAACTATGAGGAAGCAATTACCGGACCTGAAAGCGTGTACTGTACAGCGATGGACGAGGAATTCCGTTCCTTGATGGAAAACGAATCCTGGGAGATCACAACACTACCACCTGGTCGCAAAAAGGTTAGTTGCAAGTGGATCTTCAAACGGAAAGAGGACGAGACCGGAAAAGTCATCCGATATAAGGCAAGGTTAGTCGCCCAATGATACTCATAAAAGTACGGTGAAGATTTTGATGAAGTCTTTGCACCGGTGGCTAAGCAAGTCACTTTGCGGATTTTGCTTACGGTGGCAGTTAAACGAAATCTCTTCGTCAAGCACGTGGACATCGAAACAGCTTATTTGTACGGTACGTTGGATAAAGAAATGTTCTTGAAGCAGCCCCCGGTTACGAGACAGGCAACCCATCCAGTGTGTGTCGTCTCAAGCGGAGTCTGTACGGGCTCAAACAAGCAGCCCGAGTCTAGAACAAAACGATCGACGATGTCTTCAAACAAGCTGGATTAGTGCAATCGTCCGCAGATGAGTTCCTCTACGTTCGGACGAAACAGGGTTGACAGTCATTCATCCTCGTCTACGTGGACGATATTCTTGTAGCCTGTTCGAGCGAGTCCGAATTCGCAGAAATAGTTGCGCAACTTCAACGATGCTTCAAGCTGATCGTGTTGGGAGACGTCAAGCACTTCGTTGGAATCAAGGTAACTAAGTATCTTAACGGATATTTACTTAATCAGCAGACCCATATCGAGAAGTTGGCTGCGAGGTTCGGTCAGACGGATTCCAATGGCTTCAAAATTCCGATGGACCCTGGTTACCAGCAAAAAGAGGAGGACTCAGCTGTACTGCCGAACAGCGACCAGTACCAAAGCCTGGTGGGTGGTTTGCTGCATGTCGTAGTGAATTCACGTCCAGATGTCTCGTTCAGCGCCTCGATTCTAGGAAGATCCGTCAGTCAACCATGCGTCAATCATTGGACCGAGGCCAAGAGAGTTTTGAAGTACCTGTTTCAAAGTCGGAGTTACCAGCTGAAGTTAGGAGTGACAGATAAAGGCCTGGAAGTTTACTGCGACGCTGACTGGGCTGGCGACACTAGGGACCGGAAATCAACTTCGGGGTTCCTTATTTTTCTCGGCGGTGGAGTCGTGAGTTGGGCCTCCAGGAAACAATCGTGTGTGGCGCTGTCATCTACAGAATCAGAATTCATCGCTCTAGCCGAAGCGTGGATTTCCAGACGAAAGTGGATCTGCCGATCCGCATACGGGAGGGTAACCAAAGCCGTATCCGACAAGTGGAGAACGAAAAGGTGGACCAACCATCAAAACATGTGGATACAAAATACTGCTTCATCAAGGACCTGCGGAGCAAGAATATCATCAATTTGACTGAATCAAAGCAATCGAAAGATTCCTTTTAATTCAACCACATTTTAATTCAATTTGAAGTTTTGCCCAACGGAAGATATGCTGGCAGATATGATGACGAAGCCGTTGCCTAGCGTGAAATTGGGAAAACTACGTGAAGCAACAGGAATAGTAGCTATCGATGTCGAGGAGGAGTGTTAGTAATTACGAATCGAAGCAACCTAGTTATAGAATACTTTAATTGTATGAAGAAATAAAATTTTGTGTTTAGTTAACAGCCAAACAGTTCAGTCGAACTTTACTTGCCCTCCGAATCCCCAATATAAGGGTCATCAGAGAAGTCAAGGCTCAAACCACATTTTTTTTAATTTTTTATAAGCAATAAAACAAGTGTAGATCGTTGTAGTGATCTGCAATTTTTTCCCCGCTAAGCTATCTATGACTATTAACCTTCCTTTGCGATTAGGGTCTAAATGACCCGAACTGTACTTTCTCGAAGCGATATCTCAGGATCGGTCAAAGTTAGAAATGCAATGGCTTTTGCTAAAATTAGAAGATCTACAATTTCTCAATTTTAGATTTTTGAATAGGGTTAATAGAGTCAACAAGTAAAAAAGTACAATTAGCCGGTTAGGGGCATTTAGACCCGGATTATTGTTTTGATTATAAAAACTTTTGAATCGATTGTCATCACCATTTTGAAATCTTCCAAATATCTACTATCAGATGCTTCTTAAAAGTTTCCGTTTTGACTTATTGGTTATTCAGAAAACGACCCTAAAACGCATAGACGCATGAACTCAGGTCATAAAAATAGGTTTTTTGCATCAAAAATTCCTCATTTTGTGAAGTTGTATTGAAAAACTCTTGATTGATATGAGTTTAGATAGATTGAGAGCTTATATTGGAATAATAAAAGTGCTTGGTTTCGCTTATTTTAAAAGTTCATAAATTTTTTTTTTATTATTTTATAACTATATTTTCATGAGGATCCAGGATCTTTGATGCCGTTCTGTTCAATTACACGCGAGATAAACATGGATTACATGGAACTCGACATGTACGCATTCTGGTGGCACGTTCACCGTGGTGTAAAGGGCTAACGCGCCGTTGTACTGAAGCTTAATTTACGGGTTCAAATCCCTGGTGGCAAGCGGTTGTATCTTTTTATGAATTTAAGATATTACCGGCATTTGTTCTTTCTTTCTCATGTTTCTCTAACCCTTCTAATCACATTTGAAAATGTCAAAGACACCCATTTGGTGGGTATTTCGAAATTGCAACACAAATAAACGTTCAAATATACGTGTAATCATATGGTACATAATGCAGCAAACCCAGTATATACGTATCACTTTGGAGGCCATATGGGTACATTAGCACACATATTCTTGATTTGGATTGCATTGAATTACGATTTGCACGATTTGTCATGCGAATTATTGACGACTACCCTGATTCTTTTTGGAATATACTATGACAATTTACATCATCGTATAGATGATTGAGGTTGTAATGTTGTAGCTCTTCGCTCAATATGCGATTGGGAATATCTTTATATTCGACATTTTTTGTGACAATATGAAAAGTTTGACAACTTATTTGGTCGTCTTCTGGGACTTGAGTGCAGGGCACTCATTTTCCGTCAGTTGAATAAAAATAAGATTATTCCAAAGAAACTATTTTTTTTGCTGTAAAATTCAAGTTTATATCGTACAATGTTTCGCCGCCGCGCTCAATGTGAACACTCTGGGAAGAACTTTTATTACCAGCAGATACCTTAGTACTTTTGTATCGCTGAGCTGAACTAGTCTACTGTAGGTACCACTCTTCCGACATTTTATAGTTTTTCTTTTTTAAATATAATCTCTCATTTTAGCTACATATATTGTTTGATAGAAAAATATACTTTCTACTAAGATTTAACACCTGGTTGTTATGATAATATAAATCGTATTTCATGATAAAAAAAATCTTAATTTCGAATTATTTTATGCATAGCACGACAAAATCTGTAAATCACGGCTGATCATCGTATATCGGTCGTTTCACGGATTTTTTGCGTACACAAAGGTCGAGTTCATATGTACATAAATGCGAATCTCTCTTCTTGTCGTAATAAAATAAAGCAATGTATTTAAATACGATGAAGAATATGCATGGGCCGCACATTGTAGGTGCAGATATACGAAAATGAGTTTGAATAACTTCTACACGATATAATCTGTAAAATAAAATACGACTTCTGATTGTCTATGGTGTTTATTCTCAGGTTCGAAGATATACATACCAAAACGACTTCAAGACATTAGATTTAATTTCAATTACAGCCGCCACTTCTCGAACATCATCGACGTCAGATCCTGTCGAGGCGCCAACATCGAGTCAGACCATTATCTGGTGATGGTGAAGATGTGCCTAAAACTCTCCGTAGTGAACAATACACGAAAACGGCGCCCGTCTCGGTTAAATATCGCACGACTGAAGCAACCCTGAAGTCGCGGAAGACTACGCGCAATCGGTCGAAGTAGCGCTGCCGGCAGATGGCGAGTTTGATGAAGCCCCTCTCGAGGACTGTTGGGATATCATCAAGACAGCCATCAACAGTGCTGCGGAGAACGTCATCGGTTATGTGGAGCGAGTGTAGGAGGGTGTAGTGCAAAGAGGCACCCGTTAAAATGTGGAATATCACCGACAACGGAAGAGGCAGGGAGTCCGAATTTTCCAGGAGAAAAAGCACCGCCTGGAGGAGGAGGAGCTCGAGGAGCTGGAGCAGCTCCATCGGTTCTAAGAAACACGAAAGTTCTATCAGAAACTTAAAGCATCCCACAAAGGCTTCGTGCCGCAAGACGAAATGGGCCGAGACAACGACGCAGGCATCCTGATGGACAATAGTGAGGTGATAAAAAGGTGGAAACAGTACTTCGATGAACACCTGAACGGCGCACATGCAGGAGATCAAGGCGGTGGGGGTAGTACATCGCCGGCGTAGCCAACGAACGTAGAGGAGCCACTCCCAACGATGAGTGAAGTTAAGGAAGCCATTCGCCAGCTGAATAGAAACAAATCGGCTGGAAAGACAGCTGAACTCATCAAAATGGGCCCGGACAAGTTGGCCGATTGCCTACATCGGTTGATAGTCCGGATCTGGGACATAGAACAGCTACCGGAGGAGTGGAATGAGGGGGTGCCCCATCTTCATGAAGGGCGACAAATTGGACTGTGAGAACTACCGAGCGATCACTGTCCTCAATGCCGCCTATAAAGTGTTATCCCGAATCCTATTCCGCCGCCTAACGCCACAAGCAAACAGATTTGTGGAAAGTCATCAGGCCGGCTTCATGGAGGGCCGGTCAACGACGAACCAGATCTTCACACTACGGCAAATCCTCCAAAAATGCTGTGAAAACCAAGAAGCTACGCACCATGTATTCATCGACTTCAAATCCGCAAACGACACGATCGACCGTGACGAGCTATGGAAAATCATGGACGAGAACGGCTTTTCCAGGGAGCTGATCAGACTGATTAAGGCTACGGTGGATGAACCGCAGTACTTTGTGCGAATTTCAGAGAAGATCTATCGCAAACTAAAACGCGAAGCAGGAAGGATTGGGTTGATGATTAATACGTCCAAGACAAAGTACATACTGGCCTGCGGATTCGATACACACCGAACATGCTTGTCCAGCAATAACAAGGTCACGATCGACGACGACGAGCAGGAGATAGTCGAAGACTTTGTCTATCTCGGCTCACTGGTGACCGCAGACAACGACGCCAGCCGTGAGATCCGGCGGCGAATTATCAGCGAAAGTCGTTCTCTATGGACTCTACAAGCAACTGCGGTCGGGAAATCTTAGCCCTCGCACAAAGTGTAACCGGTATACGACACTCATTAGACCGGTTGTTCTCTACGGGCACGAGACGTGGATATTGCTCGAGGAATACCTGCGCACACTCGGAGCGACTCGAGCGACGAGTGTTATGAACCATCTTTGGCAGCGTGCAGGAGAACGAAGTGTGGAGGCGAAGCATGAACCAAGAGCTCGCGCGACTCTACGGCGAACCCAGTATCCAGAAGGTAGTGAAGGCTGGACGAATACGCTGGGTAGGACATGTTGCGAGAATGCCGGACTATTGTCCTGCAAAACAGGTCGCTGCCAATCTGGAAGGAACGAGACGAGCAGGGGCGCAATGAGTGAGATGGTTAGACCAAGTTGAGCGTGATCTGGTGAATGTGGGATGCCCGAGAAGTTTGAGAACGGATGCAATGAACCGAGTGAATCATCAGGTTATGTCGTGAGTCGGAAGGCCACGTAAATAAAATAAAAATAATATAAATGGTGAATTATATTTTTTCTACATTTATTTCTACATTATTTTTTATTTTGATTCGTACTTAAATGACTTAAAAAGGTTACAAAAAGGGCTTATAACCTACAGTGCTTTAGAAGTTTCCTTAGCTTCATTGGCAGGAACCGTCTCCTTGCTCCATCTCTTCCCAACCCAGGAAAGATCCGAAAAAACTCGCATAACCGTGCCCTTCCAGCCTCGCTGTCATCATTCATATCAACGGACACCATTTTGGTCCAGTCCCGGAACGATTTCGGTGGTGCTTGCTTCGTAGGACTCCGATGACCCTGCGTCAAACTTCCCATATCCGGTGGAGTTTCATAGATGTCGTGAAACGGAAACTTCGAGAACGATCCCATTAACGGATAAAAGAAGTCCTCCGAGGGGATCTCCAGCGCGGGCCAGGAAACTTTGCTGCCACCAACAAGCTGCCGATGCTGACTAGCGACCACAATGAGCGCTGCTACTATCGGAATCTACGGAAGATTTGCGCGAGAGAGAAATAACGAAACCCAGTATCAGTGTGAACTTTGGGATAAGGAACATAGAACATGCGATTGATGCGATTTAACGGAAACTCTTCTCCAAAATTTGACCTTCACTCCTCGAAGGGTGGAAGTCTTCCGGAATAGTTTATACGAACCATGTTTTGGTTGGGCTGGCTGGCTTGGGAGCAACAATTCGGTGCACTTCCATCAACGCGGAATTCAACTCATTTCTGACTGGCGAGGTCGTTGCATTTGGTAAACCATTCTGGATGGGAGACGTAATATGTTTTCTTAATCGACGTGCTCCCAGAGGGAAAGTTCTCAAGATATGCTTGTTTTGGCGGGGCACGTTCTCAGCCAAATATTTTCATTTACATAAGACTAGTATGTGATTGTTTGCTTTAATGGCTTAGAAGTTAATCTGATTATTACCATCTCAGTACGCTATATAACATAATGGTTGATGGAAAACTTAAAATGTTTGAATCTGCTCATCCTCAATTGACCCGGTGTAAATTCTGAGCTATTCTTCATGAAATTGAATGCTTTTTGAATTACAGTGATTAATTTGTAAAAAAAATTAAATATTTCTGTGGTAGTCCTCAAAGATCTTGAAAGTTTTTTTTATTATTTTCACTGATTAACGGATAATTGTCGGTCCTTCAAAATCGTCAAACACATTTGTTTGTTATGACTTATGGAATTGTGAATCCGTTCCAAGAACTATTTATTGTTATCGGAAACGAAGTTCCGGAGAAAACCCATAAAGCTAACGAAAAAGACTTCAAACGCGTGGTTGGACTGAAGCCTTTTAACGGAAACCGAACATCTTAGTTAGAGGAGCGACTTAAAGGTTACACCTTTAAGTCAAACCTCGTGCTTTTCGATAGTTCCGAATACCAAAACTCGAAATGGACGTTAAATTTGAAGCTCAGAAGTCCAAAGACCGTGACACTCTGAACAAAATTGCACTCAACGTGGATAACTCTGACGCGACCCTCTAAAGTTTTGAAACCTTGAAAATTTATAAAAATTGTGAAAATGTATACTAAAAAAATAATTCTGACAACACTGAAAAACAAAATTTAAGTTCATTCGAATAAAGATTTAAACTCAGAGATTGATTTCTTAGATGACAAGTAGTATTGAACTAAGCGCAAAAAGTCACAACTCAAATGAATCATAAATATTTCCTTTATATTTTATATGATTATATGGTAAAGCAAAATTTATAAAAAAAAAAAAGATGGGTTTGTCCTCTGGCCTCAAAAATATACGTTGGTTTTATTTTTGAAAGTTTTCGTTGGTTAGAAGAAAGATTAACTTTATTTTTAACGTTTCGGTTAACTGTTTATTTGAACCATCTTCAGAAACTATTTTTTCATGAGGAGGAAAAATAATTTTAGTTTAGTAACGAAAGCTTCAAAACATAATGTTACATTAATTAAAGTACAAAAGAAAAAAGCACTCTAAAGAAATCTATTTTCCCGTCTGCTAATGGGAGTTGTTAACCATCCAAAGCCTTTCGGGTCAATATGACCCAAAGCGTACATTCAAATCATCATAACTCTTCGAAAAAAAAATCGCAAAAATTTTATTTTTAAAACCTCCCTGGGGAATCACGAAATACACAACCTGTAGTACCAGGCTGTTTCCTGTGACCACCGGAAGTGCTCCCTAAAAAATCTCCGTAATTAGGTTGTTCGGGTCAATATGACGCGAGAGTTTGCGTATGTGTCCCTGACAGCAAATATTGATTGATTTCGATGAATTTTAACTCATTGTTAGATAATTTATTCTTGTTTCTCAATATTTGAAAAATAAAGTCGATATGTTTTACCAGATTACCAGTAACTCATTTCGAATGAAAAAAAAGTCCCGAAAAAGAGCTCTTTTTAGAATGCTGATAACTTCTGGCAGGTTTCGAATATTGCTCTGATTATATTACATTTGAAATTGTCAAGAATAAATCAATCTATGGATGTATAAATTTCTGGTGGTTAAACCAGACCAGTTAGGAAGTTTTGGCCACTATCCTGAAACTACCGGTAGAAAAATTCTGACTTAAAAAAACACCTAATTTTGGCTTTGCTTTGCTATATCTCGTTTACTAATGATCCAATTTTTTCAATTAAATTTTTTTATTTAATTTTTTTTGTTAACTTTATCGTTACTTTCATAGAACATACTTGTTTCCTCAAAAATCTCAGTTCTTCAGTATATTGTAATAAAACTCACATTTTTTGTCATTTTTCAAATTCCCCCTCGTGTTGGTGGGTTTACGAGATTTTGTCTGCGTGATTTCTCCAAAATTTGAATTAAAATTGTTAACTTTTTATATATCTACATAGAAATTTATTAGAATCTTCTCTTTTGATTGACATATTCTTTGTGCAGTGTTTCGAAAATTTGTAGCAATTTTGAAATCTGAAATCTGAAATCTAAAATTTAAAATCTGAAATCTGAAATCTGAAATCTGAAATTTGAAATCTGAATAAAATGGATTTATACAGGATTTTTCCATCCATGAAAATGTATATAATATTAAATATAAAAACCCGGTTTGATACACTTGACAGGGGATTATAGTTTTGGTTACAGCCGGTAAATTATATTTGGATACATATTTATGACACAAAATAATAAACAAATGATTGATTTATGAATTCGGAACTATGGTTTTAGAATTTCGAGCACAGTAGATCATAAGAAAATTTATGGAATTGAGATTCAAAATTTTTTATAGGATCAAAGTATTATGAAATACAGACCCCGTTCGATTTTGGCAACATGCCCGAACATTTTGTGTTGCCAAAATCGAATGTTGCCCAAATCGAACGGTTTTTTTTCTTAATTTTTTTTTCATTTTTTCAAAATAACTTTTTTTTATTATTGTTAACGTTATTTTTAGTCGATTTCCGACCGTTTTCAGTGTTTTTTTTTATTATTTTTTTCATGTTTTGATGCATTTTGCACTACTCTTGCTTTGTTTATAATCTTGGTCGTTTTAGTCATGTTTGCTGATTTTGTCATTCTTTATCATTTATTAGTTTTTTTGTCATTTTTAGTCTTTCGTTTGTATTTGTTTTTTGATTTTTAAATTTTTTCATCTTTTTGTAATCATAATTTATTATTAATAACACAGTTCGCACCTTATTGGAGATTTTTGAATAACTGGATTCTGGAATATTTTGTATGATCTCGTTTATATGACAATATAATTCTCTTTTTGGAGTCACAGTATATAGTAACTTTAAAATGAAAGAGGTATAAACATTAAGAAAACAATTGAAAAAAAAGATGCCCAACCACATGTTTCAAATCATTCACCCTCTCAAGTGAAGGGAACAAATGTATTAAATAGAAATTGGTAAAATTACAACTGCTCTAGTCAAACAATGCGGCATCGAAGGGTTCAATAATCGGTAGAATTTACTATAGATATTGTGGTGGATATAGTAAATGGATCGATGAGGTTGTTTTATTAATCAGTTACAAATGAAGAATCTAAAACAATAATAAAAAATTTTTTTAATTTAATGATTAATGGCATTTCGGTGAATTATACATTCTGATAGGAAGAATTTCAAATGAAAGTAATGAAAATTATAGACGGATAGATTAGATTAGGAAGCATGAAAGGTGTTGAAAATGAGCCAAGAGCGTGATTTGAGAAAACTTCTTGCCGCACAAGACCATTTGTCCCACATCGTAACACAATAATAAAAAAATGAACAAATCAAAATCAAACATTGAACAGTCCTAAGATGTTGCGTTATAATTAGAAGATAAAGATTGATAAAAGTTAAGCGTGGGTTGAAGAACTAGAAAGTAGAGAAAGAGATATTGATTATTCGGTAAACGAGTTTTGGCACGAAAGGTCGGTATTCAAATTGATGCGGTAAAAATTGTGCAAAGCTTCATTTAAATATTGTGAAAATATGTAACGAGTACGACAAAGGCGCAGTCTACAGGTAAAACATAAGCCAGGTAAGTTTATTATTATCCGAGGTATCGTGAAAAACCGCGTGAATGATACTTTGTTTACTCGTAAAAAAAAAGTGCAAAAGAAGTGGAGTGATGTATGAAAAAAAAAACAAAGGATACATTGGTATCAGAGAGTGAGAACATCTAAAACTGTAAACAGTGGGATTTTGTGAAAACTCTGGCTTATTTTATTTCGAGAATATGCCAGTCGCGAATCATTCAAAAAAGTATTCAAGCGCTGAGTTCTGATGAATTGAATCTGGTAATTGAAAGTAGAGAACATATTTGATTGATTATAATCCGATGAAATACTCGGAAGATAGGACGTTGATCCGATGCAAGACTCGGAGGATGATTTGGTGATCCGATGAAAGACTCGGATGATTGATTAATGACCCGATGCAAGACTCGGAGGATGATTTGATGATCCGATGAAAGACTCGGAAGATGATTTGATGATCCGATGAAAGACTCGGATGATGATTTGGTGATCCGACTGAAGACTCGTAGGATGATTGGGTGATCCTAGGACTCGGATAATTGATTAATGATCCGATGCAGACTCGGAGGATGATTAGGTTATCCGATGAAAGAATCAGATGATTGATAAGTGATCCGATTGAAGACTCGGATGATTGATAAGTGATCCGACTGAAGACTCGGATGATGATTTGGTGATCCGATGAAAGACTCGGATGATTGATAAGTGATCCGACTGAAGACTCGGATGATTGATAAGTGATCCGACTGAAGACTCGGATTATGATTTGGTGATCCGATGAAAGACTCGGATGATGATTTGTTGATCCGATGAAAGACTCGGATGATTGAATAATGATCCGATGCAAGAATCGGAGGATGATTTGTTGATTCGACGAAAGACTCGGATGATGATTTGGTGATCCGAAACACTCGGATGATGCGAGACTCGGATGACGATTTGGTGATCCGATGCAAGACTCGGATGATTGATCAATGACCCGATGCAAGACTCGGAGGATGATTAGGTGACCCGATGAAAGACTCGGATGATTGATTAATGAACCGATACAAGATTCGGAGGATAATTAGGTGTTCCGATGAAAGACTCGGATGATGATTTGGTGAACCGAAACACTCAGATGATTAATTAATGACCCGATGCAAGACTCGGAGGATGATTTGATGATCCGATGAAAGACTCGGATGATGATTTGGTGATCCGAAACACTCGGATGATGTGAGACTCGGATGATGATTTAGTGATCCGATGAAAGACTCAGACATCAGTAAATGTTCTTCTTTCATTTTCGACAAATTTAACTGATATTTTCTTAACTGTGATGAATGATTAGGGTGTTATTTAACCGATAAATGTTAAAGACTCCGAACAGTATTCAAATTAAGTATTCGAGATATAATCCAAATAAGTAAACAACATTAGGAAAAGAATGAAGATAAGACTCGATAGAAGATATCATGAGTAAGAACAGAAAAGAGAAGAGCATTGAGAAAAGCAGTACAGATAAATGAAAAACAAGGAAGCGAAAAACGATAATGTAGAAAATAATTAATTAAAAAAAATGAAATGCTAAGAAAAAGCGTGCGTTTTTGGAAGAAAATGAAGAATATGAGTTATGCGTTAATTGAAAATGCCAGAATGATGCATCCGAAAATAGAGATTAGGCGAAGAAAGTTGAGAAAGAAGGGTAAATTCTTTTAAAATAGAAACAAGTTAAGAAGGAGAAGAGATACTATCGTTAAAATAGGGATTTTCCCATTTTATTTGTATTCGGCTGAAAGACGCAGGTTGTTTAAGAAAAACTCTTTTCAAAAGATTTCAATCTGATTAAAGACAATAAAAAAAATTGAGTTCAAAGTATGAGACTCGAAACAACCAACACTATACGTTTTATTTCATGTTCTGATTTATCGGAATTTTAATGAAAAAATTGTTTTTTTTTTCCAAATTTTACTTCTGTAATATAATCAATTTACAGAATCAGACATTTTTTGATACAATATCCATAAACGTTGAATCGTTAATAGAGGATAAACTTAAAACATGGCCTCGTTCAAAAGATTTTTGTTTTACAGTGATATGATGATCTAATCCAAAAATTAAGTGAGCTTTTTATCAGCATGAGGTCCTTAAGAGTAGAGGCGGGTAGTATTGTGGTGGATATAGTAAATGGATCGATGAGGTTGCTTTATTAATCAGTTACAAATGAATAATCTAAAATAATAATAAAAAAATGAACAAATCAAAATCAAACATTGAACAGTCCTAAGATGTTGCGTTATAATTAGAAGATAAAGATTGATAAAAGTTAAGCGTGGGTTGAAGAACTAGAAAGTAGAGAAAGAGATATTGATTATTCGGTAAACGAGTCGTCGGTATTCAAATTGATGCGGTAAAAATTGTGCAAAGCTTCATTTAAATATTGTGAAAATATGTAACGAGTACGACAGATATTAAAACCATAACAATTTTGGAACGTCAAATTTTTCTGTTTTGTCATTTTTCCATTTTCGTCATTTTCGTCATTTTTGCAAGTTTTGTCAATTTTGTCAATTTTGTAAATTTTGACAAATTTGTCAATTTTGTCAATTTTGTCAATTTGATCTATTTTGTCAATTTTGTCAATTTGTCAATTTTGTCAATTTTGTCAATTTTGTCAATTTTGTCAATTTTGTCAATTTTGTCAATTTTGTCAATTTTGTCAATTTTGTCAATTTTGTCAATTTTGTCAATTTTGTCAATTTTGTCAATTTTGTCAATTTTGTCAATTTTGTCAATTTTGTCAATTTTGTCAATTTTGTCAATTTTGTCAATTTTGTCAATTTTGTCAATTTTGTGAATTTTGTCAATTTTGTCAATTTTGTCAATTTTGTCAATTTTGTCAATTTTGTCAATTTTGTCAATTTTGTCAATTTTGTCAATTTTGTCAATTTTGTCAATTTTGTCAATTTTGTCAATTTTGTCAATTTTGTCAATTTTTGTCAATTTTGTATATTTTGTCAATTTTTTCAATTTTGTCAATTTATTTAATTCTGTCAATTTTGTCAATTTTGTCAATTTCGTCAATTTCGTCAATTTTGTCAATTTTGTTAATTTTGTTAATTTTGTTAATTTGGTCAATTTTGTCAATTTTGTCAATTTTGTCAATTTTGTCAATTTTGTCAATTTTGTCAATTTTGTCAATTTTGTCAATTTTGTCAATTTTGTCAATTTTGTCAATTTTGTCAATTTTGTCAATTTTGTCAATTTTGTCAATTTTGTCAATTTTGTCAATTTTGTCAATTTTGTCAATTTTGTCAATTTTGTAAATTTTGTGAATTTTGTAAATTTTTTGAATTTTGTCAATTTTGTCATTGTCAATTTGTTCAATGCGTATCAAACAGGTGTCTTTAACTCTCAAAATAATGTTTCTTTATTTCCTCGTCTCACATGTAGAGGGCCATTTTCTTGTACTCAAGTTCCTAAACTTGCTTGTAAGGTTCGATTTTCTTGTGTGCAAGAAATCAAGTGAATCAGGTCAGTGATATAAAGAATCGTGAGAAATGTGAGAACCCATCTTGATGAAATATAAATTATAAAAATTTGAATTCCACGTTTTTCAGATGCTAGGCTAAGCAAAAAAAATGACCGGAAGCAGTTCATTACATTTGAAACTTATGATACAAGTTCATAGATTTCGTAGCTAGTAAAAAAATATTCGAACTCCATTTTATGGTATTAAAATTTCGATTCGCACCGATCCCTGACCTTGTGGATGACTCAGTTATGCAAACTGGATATTCACAAGCAATCTCTCAACATGCAACACACGACTGAACCCCATCAAGGTTGACTACTTAATGAAGCGCCACAAAAAGCAAGCTTTCACCAACTGGTATCATGTCAATCATTGACTGTGACATATCACATACCAACCAAACTCTGAAAGTCTCTCAAAAAATGACAAAAAAAAACGTTTTAGGAATTTAGAAAAATGGCATTCAGATTTAACTTTTTTTACAAAGCGACTAAATGTAAGTGAGTTTCAGGTCTGTCTCAAAGTGATAAAGTTTACTGAAAAACATTTTTTTTATTTTCATGGGACGATCCGAATAAGGAATTCAATCAACAAATATAGCTGAACATAATTTATTTACCTCAATCATCCTTAATCTATTTGAGAATTTTTTTCAAACTATTAAAACAAGATTTGAATACCTAGAGTGAACAATTTTTCCAATGTAAGCTAAAAAACTTTTTCGATGGCTATTTACACTGACACTGAGATATTTTTTTCACTTATAAATTATACTTCCTTATATTCCTTAATTACAGTAATCCGGTTTCGCGTTCCCACGCATCAGATCACAGTGATACCGGTCCAGCATGTTTCGCATCCCCTGAACGAATGCAAAATCATTCCTGCGTGGTTCCGGTGCAACAACAGGTTTTGCAGCACTAGCTGCAACAATCGGTTCATCTGAAGGGGCAGCACTCCTTACTATTGGATCGTGGCCTACTACCGTCTTTTTGTCATGTTCCGGGTTGAACGCCTCCATAACCCGTATGAAAGTCTTCCATGCTTCCCCAGGCGCTGCTGGGGTTCGTCGACCCGATTGGCCACGTCTACCGCCATTACTAGACGGTCCAGCGTGAGTTCCTCGGACGTGTTCAGTATTGGCACCGGGAATGGGAAGCTCTCTGAACAACATTGGAGCGTATTTGCCGACTACAGTGCGTGCCAGGCTAATGGTTTCACTGAGGGGGTTCACGATTGGAGTTGAGTCGGGTTTTGGGTCCGAGTGAGGAGGAGCTGCCACTTTAGGAGGTTCAACAGGAGCTGGAGCGTTGTTGGAGAACTGTTTAAGCTGATCAGCGAAGCTAAGGGAGGATTGAGTGGGTATTGCTCTTGGTTGTGTTTGGGGTCGAGTCGGGCGGCTACGTGCTCGATTGAGTCTTCGAGTTGGTCGAGGACGTCTGGTTCGGCGACAGCTGGTGCAATCGCAAGAAGAACTTGCTGCGACCGATGGATCGAGTCGTCTTTGACGCCAGTTTGGGGAGGCAATCTCGCTGCGGAGCTGTGAGAAGTCTGGAGCTGGTGCAAGAGTAGTGGTAGTAGTTGTGGTCGTAGTTGTGGTAGGTTCCAAATTGTAGCGAAGCTCCTGAATGGCGTTTCCTATAGAACCGACTAGCTCCTGCTGAGTTCTCCGAACACCATCAAAATACTCTTGGCGAAGTTTTTTCCGATCTTCAGACTCTTGTTGACGAGTGCTGAGCAGTCGCAGGTACTTCGGATCGATTGGATTGAATATCTGACGCTTATTGGATTTCTTTCGGGACGATGTCGGACTGAGTTGAAAGATCGTTTGTTAGTTTTAAGATCAGTTTCGGTAGGTTTATTTACACAGTTCTAGCCGAAAGATTACACACGTGCTTACGAGTAAACAATGAATAAATAACAGATAAATTAGATGAATCAGATGACACATGGATTGAATGTTCGGTTGAACTCATGACTGGGTTAGGCTTCGGCTGCTGGATTGTGACTGACCAGTCAACAATGTTCGCCAAGGCTTGAAGATGTCCAACTTGAACAGCGTTCGCACTAGAACGAGGGAAGGATAATGTTAAAAAGGGAGGACTCTATCAGAATATCATATTTCAATGCCTACAAGGAGTTATTCCTACTAGGGAAGACTTAGATGAACTCGACCTCCGAGAAGTTCTCTCGCGTGTCACCTCGTTGTTACTGGCTTGCGTCGAGGTAGACATTTCTGTAGCAACTTCTACTCGTTCTGCGTATGCTTGATTGTTGCGATTGCGACCAATGGCATTCCTAGATGAGCTACACCTTTCGCAATGTTCCTTCACCTTTCGAACGATGAAATCCTGTATTCCTGGAGACATAGTTGATTCTTGTTGAACGCTTCCAACTGCAAACGATCCAGAACCAGTGTTTTCAGCGGACCTTGCTCGCTGCCGATTGGGAAACCGATTGACAGGTCCTCGACCTCTTCTTGAGCGGGGTTCGTCGTCATAGCTTCGACGCATATAGCGCTCCCTCTCTCCATCGTAGTATTCATCCGATATGTAATAATCTACCAGCCTCAGAGCGCTTGGGGTCGTCGTTGTGGTTGTGGTCGTTGTCGTTAACGATCGATCTTTTCCCGCTCGCCAGTTCCGCAGTTGCCTACGTAGAAACTGCTGTGCGTTGTTCATTCTTCGACGGCTGTCGGCATCAAGGACGTTTCGTCGAGCTACACTCCTATCTGGTTTATCCTCTTTCGCGGGATATACTCTCTGCCAATCACTCTTGGAAATGAATGCTTCAGTGATAGGTTTCATAGTGGTTGTCGTAGTCGTCGTTGTAGTCAGAAATGGTTTCGGCGTTCGACGCTGTAGCCTTGATAAGCGCCTTATCTGCCGACGTTGCTTCGGCTGTTCCTTTCCCGAGTCCCCTATTTCGTTCAAAGGTGCTGGAACGTAGTTGTCTTGGATGCTTTTCTTAAAACGCAACCGATAGCGACGTTTTCGAGTTGTGCTTGGCTTGGTTGCGACTGAAGTTGTGCTAGGTTCTGTCGAAGTCGTTGTTGTCGTCGGCTCAGGAGTAGTTGTAGTCGTCGTAGGTTCTTCCGTAGTGGTCGTGGAAGCTGGTGTCGTTGAACGTCTTCCTCTCTGCAAACGCTGAGCCCTTCTTTGCTTCCAACGTGGAGTTGATCTCACCCTCACTGTGGTTGTTGGAACTGTAGTCAAATCAGGACTTTCTCGCTTTCGAGATTCAATCACAATATCTTCAGCTAGAGGTTTCAACAGCCGAGTGATGAACTCTTCGCCTTTCCCAGCAAATGGCCGTACTCTTCTTTGTCGCTTTTTCGAAGCATCTTTCACCAAACCTTCATCGTTTGCAGTCGCAATTGAGTCCCGTGGATCACGCAATCGCTTGAAATTCTCCTGGGACAAGTTTTCTTCTAGTTGATTCTGCGGGAGACTGTCCAATCCGGAAAGATCGTTTGCATTATTAGCTTCCTGCTGGGCCTTCCACTGTTTCAGTTTCCGCATAAACAAGTTTCCTCCTCGGTGAGGCTTGAACATCCACCGTAATGGTTTCTTCGTTTCTTCAAAGGACGCATCGAGAAAAGTTACTCCCAAAGTTGAATTTTCGAATGCGCTTGTATCTGATTGAGTTAAACTTTTCGTTGTTGTGCTTGCTTCAGTTAGAATATTCGTCACCTCAATCCCAGCAGGCGTAATCGGTTGTTCCTCATCAGCTCCTTTTCTTTTCTCGATACGGTGCGGAAATTGGCTCCAAGCATTTACGTTTTCTATCACCGGAGCAGGAATTTCTTCAACAACCGCTTCGGAAGGGGGATGGAAGAAATTGTAGTTGATGATACAACCGCCTGATTCGGACGATTGATGGGTGGCTCCTTTCTGATACGGGGATATCAGTTCCGACCCGTTGGCGTCGAAAAACTTTACCTGGACAATGTCCGTATTGACGGGAGCTTCTTCGTTTAGGATCGGGTAGTCTGAATATGGATTACTGAAAAATTAACCGCGTTAGGTAGCCTACTTGAACCGTTGATTCATAAGTTTATATCAAAGCTGAGTCTTTCTCTTCGATAGAACTGTGTAAATATGTTTAGATTTGCTTGGGAATAAATACCTGTTGCGATTGACTCGTACTCTTTCAGAAGGTAGGCTTGTTTCGTTGTGTCCTTTAATGCCTTGGTCTTTGGGATGGAGCTGTATTCCGTTGAGGTTTAAACATGTCACTTCATACTGTTGGAAAATAAATATAAACAAAAATTACAATAAATCCTTGCGAATGTTAATTTTTTTTTTTCATTGAAAGAGTTTTCGCGTCGTTCTTCAAAAAGTAAACTTATTCAATGTTTTTAAAGTTGCTGATAGTTCCAATTCTCACTTGAAATTTCTTGCTATTTATTAACAAATTATCCCTAGACATTTGACATGTACACTTTTCCATCATTCAACTGATTCGGTGTAACAATCGGGAAAAAACTTCCAAAGTGCATAGGACGGTGTGAAAGACGCATCTGCATTTTTGGGATAAAATTTTTGAGAATGTATGAAATGCGCTTGAAATTTAGCTCTTCTGTGTAAGACGTACCCTCATTTCTGACCTCGAAATTTTGGCAAAAAACTGCTTATTATACATCATTTAATATTTTTTTTTTTTTTGATCGTTTGATGAAATGTGAACGTTTTATACAGAAAAAATCCTATTTTTTTAAACAAAATGCAAATCTATTCAGTATGAGTCTGAGCGTTATGAGGTCTCCAACAAAGTTTCCTAATCGATTGATATGTTTAATTTCAAAATCCCAATAAATTTCTACAGTGATACCAGAGTTATGTATAACATTTTCCAATGACTTTTTTTTCTTTCTGAAAATTACAATTTTTTAAAGGTTTCTCTGGTGTTGGACAACATAAATGTAATTAATGTTTACGGTCACTCTGGATTTCAGAAAGAAATGTGTTGTTTAGAAAAACAATTGTTCCTCACTTGAACAAATCTATTGCTAAATAGACCCTGAAGCTGCTTCAATCTGGGAACATGGTTTTTGGAAAATTAATCCTCAACTGTTGAAAAATGAAGGAACCTTTGATTAATTCAAAAACATCTATTCGAGACACATCTAATCAAAACCAAAGAATATTTTAACATTAAATCATTTGAATTGAACCTTAAAATTAATTCAGAAAAGGCTAAACATTTGAAAAGACTTGATGAGCTAATGAAAACTCAAGCTAAAGGAAAAAATGTCTTAAGTGAAATGAAAGAATTCAAAACGGCCATTCAGCCATATTGAACAAAAACGCATTTACATTACATAAGCCGTTGTCAACCATCTACTATACTTGAAAATGAAAAAGGCATAAACCTTAAAACAGGAAACTAAAAAGTTCAAATGAAAATTAGACTCGAGAAACAACGAGGACACTAAGAAAATGGTTTTCGATTATATTTCTTAAAAATGTTACAAATTAACCCTCCGATCGATTCAATGATAGCAATTGATTTTTAACAAATGCTGAAAATGATACCTTTATTTCTCCTTTTAATGATGTTGAATTGAGCCAAACAAAAAAGAATTCTAATTAAAAAAACACCGAGGCCAGATGGACTAATATACGGATTTTATGATCAATAGCCAGAATATCTTAAAGACCACTGAAATCAAAAATGTTTTTTTAGATGAGTCTATAAAGGCAAGAAAACTTTGCAAACGGTGTGATCAAGCTTATTAATAATACAGGAAAATTCAATGACCCAACCAACAACTATCGTCCCATTAGTTTGTTAAATACGGATTACAAAATTGTTGCCAAAATATTTGCTTATCAACTAAGAAAATATACACAAAATCTCTTGAGAAAAGGGCACACAGCTGGTGTTGAAATAAATACATGATTCACTAACTTAGACCAACTAGGGAACATTAAACCTAAAGGCGCAGAAGTCACGAAAAATCAAATAGGTATGCTATTTTGACAATATATTTACAAAAGACTTTTGACTCAGTAGGGGAGAATAACGATATTTAATCCCTGGGGATACTTGACTCCTCATTTAATATTCAGATCAAATGCTCTAGAAAATTTTGCCATATTGAACAAAACAACAAACCTGTTGTCTCAAAAAGTTAAAAAAAAAATTTTTTTTGAGTTATAGCACGTTGTTTAAAAAATCTAACAAAATGTGCCTTGAAGATCTTTTTTATCACTTTAAAATGTTTCCCACACGCAAAAATTATTATTAAAATATTTATTCGAATATGTCAATCGTTAGAGTATGATATGAACTTCTTAATGCTATATTTTCGAAGCAAAAGTTAACTCGGAATTTAAAACAATAAAAGTTTTCTTTAATGTATATTGTGGGTTCACTTGATCCCTCAAGTCCAAAAAGATATATTTTTCTTCTTAATGGATGTTGGCTATTGCTTAACATGAAATTATTAATATTCATCCAATGACTAATATTTATCATTTCCTGATAAAAAGGACTCAAAAAAGTGCTTTCATCAAAAACTTGGTAGAAAAACTTTAAGAATTCTCTTTGTCTGACTCCTATTAACTGTAAAATGAAAATTGTTATGGCAAAAAAAGTCCATGGAACTTTCATCTTCAGATTTAATATAATTTTTGTCAAAGCCTAGGGCACCCAGATTAAAGGATCAAGCCTCCTTGAATAAAGGATCAAGTCTCGTTTAAATTTCAAAATATCATTTATTTTTAAGTCTCACGAAAATGCTTCTTGTTTATCTAGCATATTAGCTTGAGATTACTCGCTGTCAGAAAATGCAAAAAACGGCGATCTGCAAAATATTTACATAAAGATACTAAATATAAATAGATCAAGTATTCTTATTATTATATTCTCCCCTAAACCATGCTGAACTATGGAACCTTTTACGTAAATTTGAATTCTCACAGCAATTTATAACATGAATATTTTTTTATAAAAATTCGACTTCGCAAGTTATGGAGAATGGCTCTCGCATTTTATTATCCCTCGTCACTATACTGAGTCTTATAGTCGATCCATATTTGTCAGGGGCATAAGTATCTGGAATCAACTTCCTAGTTCCTTACGAAACTGTAATTCTTTCATAACATTTAGACGAGATTGCAAACATTTTTTCAACCAGTAACCAGACTCCAAAAACCAGTACCTAGTTTTGTATAGCTCTTTAGTTGTTTTAAAATTAGTCAGAGAATGACCTTAATGAATACTTTGTAGCACAAATTGTAGTGAATTATAAGGAATTAAATTACCTTAAACTACATGAGTTGATAAATGAATAAATAAATAAATAAATAAATAATTCTATGAACATACAAAGATTATATGTTCGCTTTATGTAGAACCACTAATACGTAGATTAAGTGCTAACCTTTGGAGTATCATTTAAGATGAGAATTTTCTAAAAGTGTTCACGTAAGCCAACGATCTAACCCTGGTTATTTGTGATGATAATGAGTTTGATTTAACGCTGCAAATTAAAACTGATTTTCAAATGACAGCTGGTATCAAATTAAATGAAAAAAAAATCAGGTTTCTTACGTTTTAATAATAGTTTAACAGGGTCGCAACAAATTTCGGATAAAATTAGTTGAAAATATTGGGAATAATTATCAAACACAATTATAAAGATATGGTACTCCTAAATTATGAAAAGTTGCTAAATACTCTCAGAAAAACTAGCCACACGCATAATACAAGGAAGGAATTTTCATTCTAAACACGAATTTATTATCGAAGTTATGGAACGTATCACAAGTTCTTGCCCCAGATAATCTTTACTTAGCTCAAATAAAAAAAGTGGATTTTTCTTATGGGATAGGTAATTTTTCAAAGTTGGTAAAATTAACTGTATCTGGATTACTCCAAAGGACGCCAAAACCACAAGATATTTTTTATCGAATTCTGAATTCGAACTCTTTTCTTAAAAAAATGATATGAAAGGTTTAACTACAAAGTCTAAGAAATGGATTAACTTTGCAAAACTGCTCCCACAAGATACAGTCGTTACAAATCGTAAACGTTATGGAAAATTCATACAAGATTTCCAAGTAAGACTCCATATAGATGAAAAATATCCTGAATTATGGTGGGAAAATATATGGGAGAACATAAGTAAAAATTACCTGAATTTAGAATCGAAATTTTGGCTTTTTCTAGTTTTCAATTAGGTTTTTGCTAGAAAAATTAAATTGTACAACTGTGCTAACAGGATAAGTAGTCCTCTTTGTGATTTATGTGGGTTGCCAGATGTTAACTTTCATCGGATCAAAGTATGTGTAAAATTTTATGTGGCATGGATTAGGTTGCCAGATTGCCCGATTTTATCCGGGTTTGCCCGGATATTTCATATAAAATTAGGAAAAAGTCCGATCCAGCCCGCTTGCCCAGATTTCATTGAAAAATGCTCGGATTTTGCCCGGATTAATTATCATTTTCATTCACAAATTACACTCTAATAAACAAATTGTGTTACAAATTTTTTATTATGCGTTGAGATTATCTGAGCAAGTTTTATAAAAATAATCATGAAAGATTTTTTGAAAACTTAAAATAAGATTTTAAATCTGTTGATAAATTTTGGTGAAAAAAAAATTTTTTTTCAACGTTTTTTTTCTTGATTTTTCTTGAGTAATTGATAGGTTTCGAAAAATTTTGCCCAGTGTTGCCATTGCCCGGTTATATTGGTTGACCATTTTGAAATGAAATGCCCGAATTTTGCCAGGTTTTCAGAAAAAAAATAGCCCGGTTTGTCCGGCCCGGATACGTGCTGAAAAAATTCTGGCAACCTTAGGCATGGAGTTGGGTTAAAAAATTGTCATTTATATCCTTTAGCTAAATTTAAATTAAATGATAAAAATTTTAAAAAGAAAGCTGCTCTTTGGTTAGTTGTCAAAGCCATAGCTTACAATACAATATTGTACATTATAAGAATCTAAGTTTGTTTTGTTTCCAGAAAATAATTAGTGATTATCGATGAAATAATAGAAAAATATTTGTACGTCATTTCAAATAGTACCTCGATATTTATTGAGGAAAAGTTAGAGCTATTTACTACTACTAATTGTGTATGAATGTTTAATACAAGATATGTTGTGTGTAGGCTAAGAAATTGTTAAATGTAGATTGATTTAAAAAAGGCAGCGTTGAATCTCTGAAATTAAAATATTTAAGCATCTGAAAATTGCTTCGAAACACATTGATTGAATTGACTCACACCGGTTTTAAATTTGATCGAAGTTTTTTGTTCGGATGACTGAATTTCTTTAAAACTCATGATTTTTTTGTATGGCGCTTTTCGGGTTTTTTTTATCGAATAAAAAATCTAAATTTAGAATTGTTGCAAAAGTTTCAACCCGTGAATCAAGAGAATTTTTTCAACAGTTTTTCATTTGCAAATACAAATTTTTATGCATTTAGAGTATTTAGCTAATCTTCATATCAAATAATTAAATTTTCGTCGCCCTACCTTATCACCTTTATATGTATAAAATTGAATACTAGAACGTTTCGGTAAGTTCTATCCTTGTACTATCTTCATTAAAACAATAGCAATTTTCTAATTTTTTTTTTGTCAAACATTTATTTTTATTAATTAGAGAGGATTGTAACCATTCGTCCTCATCATGCAAACCTAACATACTTAACCTGGTTCCTGGAAGTGAGTTAGCACTGATATTTTAGTTGTTGTTAAGCGTTTGAAAGTAACTAACAATCGTGTCGAATATGTTTTTAGAAATATGACACATGTTTGGTTCAAAAATTGCTAAGTCAAATCAATGTTCATGGCGACCGTTAAAATTTGTTTTAATTTTCAGTAGGGCCGCATAGAAGTGTTGCTAATCTTATGTTCTATTTCTCCTAACGGATATTTTTAATAGTTGTAATAACGCATTTTAATTTGTAAGTTGAATACTTTTGTTATTTTTAACATTGAATTGTACGACACATAGTTTCTGAGGATAGTCGATTAAAAGTAGAATAAAACGTGTATACCTCCAGTGGAGGTATAAATAGAGAAAAAGGGGGTTCTCATACAATTTGATGCGCATTTCGATAACATTTTAAGCAAATGGGGTCAAATTAGTAGGGAAAGTATATCGAAATAAGAATTTTAGACTCCTTCTTCTCTCCTCAGTGGGGAGCTAGAAAAAGGAAAGGGGTTCACCCATATATTTTTTTTTCATTTTGCTCATCTTGCCCAAAAGGAGACATTGAACTTTTTCGCTCCTAATAATTGTGAGTCGATTTTAAATGAGCATTTCATCATCTGCTGCTGAGAGAGCGAAGAGAAATTTTTTTCTCTAACGAATGATCACTCTTCTACTGTCAGAGCACTGTTGGTGTGTGACTCTGAAAATACCTCATCTGCGCTACGTGTGATCAGTAAAATGAATTGCTCAGTGAAGGCAAGGGCATAGTTTTGCTATTCTCATCGCCTCTAGGAGAAAAAGAAATGAAAATCGCATATGAAATTTGGCCGTTTCACCATATCACGTGGACAGCTTTAATGTGTGATTGAACCGTTCTCTTTCTACATGGAATAATGAAACATTGGCCCCAGCATTTGTCAACCTGTTTGATTGCTGGGGGCGTTCAATAATTCTGGCATGCCTTTTCAAAGGGTCTTATCTGATTTTTGAAAAAACAAAGAGGTAAAAAAGATTGAAACTTTTGGAAATTTCAGACATTTCGAGGGTCTTGGAGTTTGAAAAAAATATATTTTTGATTTCGACATTGAGAATTCTTATAATAAAATTGAAGAATTTGACAAGCCGGAAGTCAAATTCAAATAACAAAAATTATTCATTGCGAAATTTTAAGAATCAGAGTTCACTGGGTCAGCTAGTGCTGAAATAAACCACAACCGAAGCATCACAACTCTGTTCGATCGTTGATTTCTCAGCCAGTAACTGAGAAGCTGATGAACATCTCTCCCTGCGAGAATGACATTGGGTGACTGCGTTTTTGAAATGCTCTGCAAAAAAAACGTGGGCTGCTTGATCGCTTTAAGTGTGAGAAAGAATATTTCTCTTAGAGCAAGTTCACTGGTGTTGGGAAAAAGTAGTTGAAATTTTGACACTTACGGCGCATTTTGAAAATTTTCCCATGCAAAAACATTTTCAAGATCTGTGGACTTCTAGTTTTTTTAACACGTGTTGTATTTTCGCATGCTGTGATGCAAAAATAGCAATTTTTCTATCACATACGGCTGAAATAGAAACAATAACGATTTGAAATCATATTTTAGGTCAAGTTTTGAGATCAGAAACGAATAGAAATGAAAATTAGAACTTATCTTTTTTGTAGTATTGACATTTTAAACTCAAGTTACAACTTTTATATCAAAGGGGTTGATATATAATTATGTTGAAGGGCTTGAGATATAGCTCAGTTGGCAAGTCAGTTGCTTCCTGAGCAGATGTTCGTGAGTTCGAGTCCAAGAGTAAACATCGAACACAGTTGTACCGGATAAGTTTTTCAATAACTTTCAGCCAACTGTAACATTGGTAACGTCGCGAATGCCACAAAGATGGTAAAACGACTATAATCGAAACAAAAAAAAAATTGGTTGAGATTAAAATTTAAAATAATGAACAGATAAATTTTATCTTAATTTATTTAATAATTCCTTTATTTGAAACGGCTCATGCCTTTAGGCTTTAAGGAGCCAAACTCGTTTTGTATTTTTACAACTGGTATGCTTAGCTTAACAAATTTTAACTTTAATTATTATTGAAATTTCTATCAATTTAAGAAGGTGTAGCAAAGCTCTCCGGGTCAGCTAGTGTTCTTATAAATATGACACGTGTTTTTCACAAAAATTAATGAGCCAAACTAATGTGCATGGCGACCGTTGAAAATTGATTTGAATTTTTCAACGTGACCGCATGGAAGTGTGGCCAATCGCATGTCCCATTTCTCTTAACAAAACTTTTTATAATTGTTTTTGTTAAGCTTTTTGGATTGTAGTTTGAATAATATTATTTCTTTCAACAATTCATTGCACGACACATTGTTTCTGAGGATGATCGAATAAAAGTAGACTAACTCGTTAAACTAGCGATTTCTTTTTATCTAAAGTTCAACAGAAGAAATCCTAGAAAAAATAAGCTTTGGATTAAAACCTGCAAAATGAATTTTAATTTACATTTATGGTCTAATTGAATCATATACCAGCAAACCTGGAAATTTCACAAATGAAAGAAAACTTTCGTAAAGTTCTGACCAAAATGTCATGTTAAATGGAGTAAGCTTTTGATTATTTATTATTTCTTTATTATTATCGACGTTTCGGAGAATTTTAAGAAACATAAGGCTATGATTATTAGAATCCGGGCAGTTACAATCGTGTGTATTTTAAAAACTATTCATTTGATCGAAAAACTGTCTATGGAAAAAATGAAGGTTTTAATATGAATTTTAATGTAAAAATATAAGAAAATATATTTATCAATGATTAAAGGAAATACTCTTACTTTTTCATAAAATCTCTTTTTTATCTTTGCACACTTTTTTAAGCCATGTATTGATCTATTATTTTTACCACAGAAGCAAAACCTTTCTAGAATCGTGCTTTTTTACACAAACTCACCTGGAAAAAGCAATTGGAATCTGGTTGGAACCTTTTTATGAGTAGGCATCTCGAAGAATTTGATCTCTAAAATCTAGTTTTAACATAAATTTCTTTGCCCATCTGAACACATCTGTTACATTGTGTAAAAGTCGGTTGCACAGATTGCGATCTATTGAACTGCTCACTATTAGTTATTTACATGGTGTCTACTAGTCAGGCATCACTTTTTGCCTGCCGGAAATAGATTTATTGGATTATTTAAGGGGTCTGCATTCAGTTATCCCCAATAACAATTGACTTTTTACCATACTTAAGATTAAGGGTTCCACTCTGATGCTTGGTTTGAACTTCGTTTGGATCCTATAGTGGCTCCTTATGCTTCTTAACCATTTGGTCAAAAAAAAAATCAGAAAGAATCAACAGTTCATGAGTTTTCAAGTCGACAATGAAGATTTTTCGAGGCGCAAAAGGCGCAAATGTGTGCAAAATTATTTTTACCATGTCTTTTTGCATCGTAAATATCTCAAACACACGTTATTTTTAAAATCTGGCAAAAATAGACAAGATAGTCCTTTTCACAACCAACACAATGCTGCATATCCGATCACTAGAAATGTAGCTATCACCGAAAAGAAGTGTCCGGAATCTAAATGATCATAGCTTTAATGCTGCACTTCAACTACACAAAAGAAATCTGAATGCTCAATACAAGTATGGTTTTCATGTTTTTATTTAGTTAATGCAAAGTTTTTCGATGAGCAGCTCTTTTTGTTATGTTCACACTAATAAATGCAGGGATAGATAGTGCCTCTACAGGAGTATAGGCACTATCTCCGGGTTTCAAATTTTAAAAAACCTTTTTAAATATCTTTGAGCCGGAATTTTAGCTAGAAAATTAGAAATTCACTCATTTCAAGAAACGATCTCCATATTGGACTTTTGGTCAAAAACTACATACAACTGTAAAAAATATTTAAAAAAAAATCATATCGGTGTTGCATACATTTAGGGGTAAAAAATACAACAAAAAATCAACAAGCTGCAAAAATAAAAATTAATTTTTGGATGGTTGAAATTTTGAAATCAGCAAACGCGGGATGTAAAACAATCATATTCCAGCATATGGAAACGAAATTTAAAAGATAAATTCTCGATTTGCATGTTAATGCATTTTAGACTGGTAGTAACTTAATCATAAAAAAGCAAATAAAAAAAAAGCAATATTTTGGAAAAAGGTGGGGAATCGTGGGCCACCAAATCCAAATTGACCAAATTACACGGAAAGTTTATGAGTTGACCCAAAACTGTAATTTCATTATTAATTTCATCATTTTAAAGTAATTTCAGATGATTAAATCAAAAAGAATGTTGCGTATGATCGAATAGTTTCGAAAATTTGACTCACGAACGTTTCTGCAAAATACCTTATACAGTGAGTGAAATAAGAATAGAACCACTATGTGTTTTGCTTGTTAAAATATGAATGAATGTAAATCACCAAAATTTTCTTCTACAATTTGTTATGATTTGTTTAACGGATAAATCAAGCAAAAGTTAACTTTTTTGGGACGTAGCAATTGCTGTTGAGGACCAAAAATATAAAAAAATAAGGGTGCAAAAAAAGAATAGTTCCACTTGTATTTTTCAACAAAAACAAGATTATTTCTAAAAAAAAATACTGTGTGAAAGTGAATAATAGTGCTTCTACGAATTATTTGAATAGATAACTGCATTTTAAAGAGTTTTCTAGAATTCCAAATTTGAGATTTTGAGATTTTGAGAGAATTTGAGATATGATACTTTATCAAACTGCTTGATTTGTTCATTAACATTCATTAGTATGATGCAAAATTATGAAACATACATAGATTTGAGGCTGAATTTGAATCCAAAAACAGGCTTCAAATTCAAAAATACTAATGTTTTTAAATAGTCAAACACTCTTTCTCTAGTTTTAAGTCATAGATGGCAGCACTATCTAGCAATTAAACCGAATTGATGCTCATATTCGAATATCCAGGATCAAACCAGGTGTGCTGGATGATTTTTGTCAAGAAATAAGTACTTGGTACCGCCTTGGAAATTCTAAGATCACTAAATAAAAAATTAGAATTGCATCAAGGTCACTCAAAGTGAATTTCTTGGACCGATAGTCAGAATAATGTTGTACTTTCCGATGGAGCTTGATGGACCAGACGGCTAGCAGTATTAATGGTATGATTTGCAATTGAATCGGAAGTTGAGATGAGCAGGAATTTTTGAGGTGGTATATTCTGGTGCTGATGATTTTTTTGCAAATCCAGAAAAGCTTTCTGCAGCGTGAACTCCAACAAAACTGTTTTGGAAAACAACTTAGAAATGATGAAAATGGGCCTAAATAAACCTGGAAAATCAATATTGAGACTTAATTTGGTTTTAACTGCAAGATAGTGCTGCCACCTACGACTTGAAACTGGAAAAAGTGTGGTTTACTGAAAAAATCGAAGTGATTAAATTCCAACCTATTTTTTCTGTTTCAAAATAAACCCAGATAGATAGTTTCATCATTTCACATCGTTTCAATGAAGAAAGTTAGTTCTAGAAGAGCATCTCTTAAAAGCCCCTTTAAAATCCTGTGAAAACCTTTGGAATTCTAGAAAACTTTTTAAAATGCAGTTATCTATTCAAATAATTCCTAGAAGGATTATTATTCCCTTTTACACTGTAAGTTTTTAGATAAAATCTTGTTTTTGTTGGTGTTACTATTATTATTGCGAATAATTTTTTTCATATTTTTGGTCCTCAACGCAAATTGCTGCGTCCAAAAAAGTAAACTTATGTTTGATTTACCTGTTAAACAATTCAAAACAAATTTTATCATATTTCAACAAGCAAAACACAAAGTGGTACTTTTTTTGTTTCGCTCACTGTATAAATTTGAATTTTTATACAAAGCTTGCAGCAGTCTAATGTTCATAGAATGTAAATGTTCAAATATTATAAAAAAATCACAATTTTTCAATCTATCAGAAGAATTTGATGAATATTTCAGTTAAAAAAAATGGTTTTACATAAATGCTCAAAAGATATCAGTTCAAATTACCTGGCTAGATGAGTTCGTAATCGATCGTTTCTGTCGTTTGTGGAGTTGAGTTTCCTCTTCCGTACTCTCGATATTCTGATTTTCATTGTTATCTCGTTCTGACCTCGTCCTTGGCCATCTGCGGTTTATCCTCCGTCTCCTGTTCTTCCTTCTTCCCTGACGTCGACCACCATCGTCTGCATCTTCGGTTTCAAAGTTTTGAAAACGTCTCCCAGCTCCAACCATTTCCTCGTTCTCCTTGGGCTCTTCTTCGTCACTTTCCATCGAATCGTCGTCACCACTTCTTTTAGATTTTGAACGAAAATGATCTATAGAACCATCCTTGTTATAGAGTCCAATCAATTGAGGAGCAAGTTCCAATTCCCCAAATTGTTCTTTACCGGCCTCGAGCCTTCGTAGACATCGACTTGTTTCATCTTTCTTCGGTTTTTTGTTTATCAATGGATTGTTTTTCGACGAAAACTTTTCAATCTGGTATTCTGGAAACTTGTCAATTGAACCATCTTCCGCGTAAAAACCAATCAACTGTGGTGCCAAATCTACTGAATTCACTTTATTTTCAAGAAAACACTCAGGTTCATCTTTGTGTTGAGGAATATCATCCTCATGAGCATTTGGATTTGGCGCCAAAACCCATCCAGGTCGATGACTTCGGTGATTTGCTACAAACCGCCGTATCGGATGTGGGAACAACTTGGACTTGAATAATCCTAGTTTACCTTCAACCTAACCACGAAAAAAGAAATTCAATTACTTTTACTACACCTCAGCAGATCACAGAATTTACTAACCTCAAACACATTCGTCGGGTAAAACCAGGAATTTAAAACTGTCACTGCACATAACCCCAAAAAGGCTCGACACACCTGAAAGAAGTTACAAGTTTCCACCTTAGAACACTACCATTTGCAAACCCCCAAATGACTACAAACCATTTCTAATGTAAAACAAAAATCACTTAAAAACTATCCCAACTTCAGCATTCCACGCACTTCCGACTAATCTTGACGCCGAATGAATCACCAAATGGTTTCACCGATCTAGCAGCAATACGCTTTATAACCGCGTCAAGCAGGTGTTGCTGTTTTGTTTTTACAAACGAAAAAAAAAATCGTCTACCGGCTCAGTCATGTCTTCATGAGGCTACCAAGTGAGCGTCAAGAAGGTTCTCAGGGTCAGCTTTGGGTTTGCGGTGTTTGATAAACAGAACTTCCCGAACTTGCCCAAACAGATGGGGTATTCTGTTGATGGTAAACAACACGGATAAGCCGTGTGGTTTTGCGTTGAAAGGAAGTAAACATACCATCTAAGGTAGACAACCGCGTTTGGAATGCTCCAGTGAACTGGTTTCGAGCGTGTTCACTTCTGGCAACACTAGAAGAGGTCAGTAACCTCTAGGACAGGAAGAATTTTTATTATCTAAATTCTTAACCAAAAATGACTTCACACAGCTTCGAAGGGATGAAATCAGCGTTAGAAGAATATTCCTTAACTTAAAAGGCGTAGGTTATAAAGCATGGTGTGAGAAAAGATAAACCAGCTGAACGAAAACAATTTTTAACCATAATATAATGTCCCGTACGAGCTATATATGATCCTGTTTGGCTTTAAACTTTTAATATGTAATGATGAGTTTGTGTTTGAATGGTAATTGGGATGCATTTTCACGACGATATTGCATAAAATACCCCTTTTGCGTGTCCATCAAACTGAAATTTATAATAAGAAATTGGCTGACCGTCTAAACACAGATAAAAAACAACTAACATGTTGTTATTAAAACTCTTATGGTTGGCTCTTCCATATCAAAGATTTTTGGTTGAACCCAAAATTTTGTTTAATTAACATCGAACTACGAACGTGTGAAGTTAATTCGGTTGTAGAAGATTTCTCAACTACTTATCGCTAAAATAATTCAACAGCTGGTAGAATTGGCTATTTTTTCCTAGTCTATATTTACATTTTGATAATAAGTTCTCATATGTCACTGATGCTTCAATTTAGGTCAGCCAACATTGATATTTGATGATTGACTAGCAAAACAATCATTTCGTTCAGAAAATAGAGAAAAAAAAACAGTAGAAGCAGGTGTTTATTTGGAGGAGAATAACGGGCAGAAAGCAAAGTTTCTGTTGGCAAATCAATTGTGTCATGTTGCTTTAATGTTTTTCAAATGCTCTCAGCCGGATAAAAATCTTCAACATCGGTTTTGATAAATAAATTTTTAGTTTCGGAGCCATGGCGGCGCCTTCCCAGTCATGTATTAAGAATGACCCTCCTGGAAATAAGGGCAGTCGTGGCGGCAGCGGCAGCAAAAAAACCAATTGTGCATTCCAGTGGTTCAAATAAAAATCATGACATCGATGCTAAAGGGTGATACGGTCAAAATTAGGTCAAGGGAAAACGCGTGTAAATCGGTGAAATCGTTTATTTAAAAAATCAAATTACTTTTTCAAGTTGACTTAGTATAAAATTCAGGAAAAATATTCAGTTAGGCTTCCGCTTTTCCAAATCCGAATTGCCGGACGCTTAACCCCTGCCATCAGATTTTGTACAGCCACCTTGTCCACCTTCTTCGCCGCAGAAAGCCAGTTTGGCTTGAACTGCTGCTCGTCCTTAGCAGTTTTTTTGGTCTTCTTTAGGTTCCGCTTGACAATAGCCCAGTATTTCTCAATTGGGCGGAGCTATGGCGTGTTGGGAGGGTTCTTGTCCTTGGGAACCACCTGCACGTTGTTGGCGGCGTACCACTCCATGGCCTTTTAACCGTAATGGCAAGATGCCAAATCCGGCCAAAACAGTACGGAACAACCGTGTTTCTTCAGGAAAGGCAGCAGACGTTTATTCAAACACTCTTTCACGTAAATTTCTTGGTTGACAGTCCCGGAAGCTATGAAAATGCTGCTTTTCAAGCCACAGGTACAGATGGCTTGCCAAACCAGATATTTCTTCGCGAACTTTGACAGTTTTATGTGCTTGATAATATCCGCTACCTTTCCCCTTCCATTTGCCGTATAAAACTCCTGTCCCGGAAGCTGCTTGTAGTCGGCTTTGATGCAGGTTTCGTCGGCATGGTCGTGTACAGCCTCCGGGATCGCGCTTTGGCCGTCATATTTTGTTTATCATCGCGATTTGGAGTCACTACCATCTTGTAAGTCGATAGTCCGATTTGTTTTTTTTTTTTTTTGGCTCGATGCACGGTTTTAGACGATACACCCAGCTTATTTGCGGCATCTCGGAGAGAGAGGTTAGGGTTTCGCTTGAAACTACCGGCAACTCTCTTTGTCGTCTCAGCGGCTTCCGGTTTTCGATTTCCCCCCGCTCCAGACTTCCTGGCTGTCGACAAACGTTCCCCAAACACACTTTGATTACATTTGTAACGGTAGATTTGGCAACTTTTATCGATTTTGCTAGCTTTGCGTGCGAGTAGCTCGAATTTTCACGATGCGTAAGCAAAATTTTGATACGCTGCTCTTCTTCCTTGGACGGCATTTTGACAACTGAAGAGTAAATTCCAAAATCAATATAGGAGCAACATTCTACACACACACACACCTTTAATATGAGGGGTGTTCAGGTTTTTTAAATGCAAAATTGAAAGAAAAACGTCAAGTTGGTATTGGCCAAATTTTGACCGTATCACCCTTAATGGAAAAAGTGAAAAATCGTATTTTATTTTAATTTTTTTCTCTTGATGTACTCATCATTTCCAACTGTTTAAAATGATTTTTAAGAAAAAATAAAAAATCAAGAAATGAAGGGTTAAGAAGAGATAAACCAGCTGAACGAAGAAACCCTTATAAACCCTTATAATAAGAGATGTACCGAATATTGACCGTTTAAGCTATTCGGTGAAACGATTAATCGGTCAAATATTCTGTCGAGTTTTTAAGAAAAAAAAAGAGATTTTTTCAAATTCCTTCTATTTCTACCATCTAAATGGCTCTCATGTTTTGAGTCGATTATTTTCAACAAGCTGTGTATAAGATCTTCTTTAAGAATGGGTCTCTCATCAAACCAAGATTTCAAGAGTTCAATTTCATTTCATCGCGTTCCATCGAAAGATCGGATGAATTACAAAAATTCATCACTCACTAAACGGACAGGACTTGTCGCTTCTAGGGCGTCTTTATAAAAAAAATATTCCAGTGAAATTTGGGACAAAACATGTTGAAACAGGTTCCAAATAATTTGAAATTGCTTATTTAATATCGAATAAGATGATGGTCGAGCTTGAGCAAGACATCTTCGCAACAGCAGTGATAAAAAACGAAGATCTATAACCTTAAGTATATAGGGTAAGTGTACCTAAGACAACGGCTTAAGGAAGCTTTTTTCATTAATTCAATAGAATTGCCTTGCATGTTGATTTGAAACTGGTATTTATTCATTAAACTTTATTTCGAATACTGTTTTATGAAACTATGTAGGAAATAGATCAATCCATTACGTACTTTTGAGTCAATTTATGATTGATTTTTCTCATTCAAGTTCCTCCCTTGTCGTACCAGGTTCCTAATTCCGTCGTACAAGGAGACCGGAATTGTCTCAATTTATTCCACCCTCTTCAGAAATACATTTAAAATTTTGCGGTTGCGGTTCATGCAATTAGCATCAGCTTACATCGAACGGATCAACCGCGCAGGATAACAGAAGAAGTTCTCTTGAGTAACCAGTCGCAATAAGCTATGAAACTAGGACAGCTTTATTCTAAACAGGTCTACCATTGCTTGGCTAATCCATCTGCAGGCAGTAAAGTATTATACCTACCTTCTATTCAATTCTACCGAAATTGTCTCGAACTATTCCTCCCTCATGAGGGATAGATTTGAAATTTTGCGGTTGCGGTTCATACAAATGCGATTATTTACTTCGCACGGATCAACCGCGCAGGATAACTGCAAAGTTCTAATGAGATCTAAGTCGCAATAAAATGGACTTGCCAAGAAATCCCAAGGTAGCGTTTTTGCAGCTAGGTACCATTGCTTGGCTAAGGCAATTGCAGGCAGCACAATATTAGACCTTACCAATTGAATCCACCTTGCAAATTTTTTTTGTACCAACACACTCTCCAACGGACAGGGCTGCCATGATCCAGGATTTGTCTGTAAAATGAAACTTTATAACATTCAAACAGACATTTTTTCACAAATTACATGGCACAAATTTACACAGTAACTGCATATATTTAAAGAACATCAACATTTTTAATAGTACTAAATGTTTTTCTACGCAATGAGACTGAATAGTAAGACATTTGAGGAGAGGCAGAATCACACTTGCGTTTTGTCAACATGTGTATTCTTATACATGTGGGAACCCTGGCGAACGATATCGACACAAAGCAACGCCACGTTGATGCGTATAATGGGCATTAGACTGGTTCAGCTCATCTATTCAAGTTTTTTTTGCGAGCGAAAAAAGTTTTTGCAAAAATGTGTTTTTTCGGAAATTGACGCTTCGTTATTCTAACATTTTGTTGTTTGGGTTCAAAATTTTGGGAAATGACGTAGAGTAATCCAACTGAAATTAAACTTTTCGACTTTTTTCAATCAAATTGTAATATGTCAAAAACGACAAAACATCTTTTGTTGAAAATTCACTGAGAATTTATAAAAATGCAACAAACATGAGTCAAGTATTAAAACTTATATGGTAGAAATCAGAATATAAGCGGGTTTGATTTTGTTGAATTTTGAACGATTATATGTACAAAAAATCATATCTATCGATTTTTTATCCAAACTTGTATTGAGATCCAAACCAGAGACTCATGAACTCTTAGTTCAAAGTTTAAATGATTCATTCATCCGAATTCTCTTGTCATTTTGACCTTCAACGGGAATTTTTTTCATCGTTTTTCCATGCATCGTAAAGATTCAATAAAAATCGAGGTTTTCGGTCCAGGAATTGAAATTTTTTCCTCGAGTTGATCCCCATTTAGAGAATTTCTGAAAACTGGAGAAGTTTTAGTTTTAGTTTTCAAGCATCTCTCAGTGACCATTCTGTAGAGCAAAGCGTTTGGTCGTATGTGCGATATTGCAGTTTGAATGCAAGAAGCTTAAAAAGTCTAATTTTCAAATAATTGATGTATCTCATATTTCAAACACTTGAGAATGGTTTAGTGTCATCAGATAATAGAACCAAAAATAATCAAATATTAAAATATGAAATAATTTTGAAGAAACAATTTCATTGGAGTTGAACGTTAGAAATGTGTAAAGTTGGAGATATTCTTGCGTGCACTCAAACGTTTATTACGTTATGCACGATACTGTTAGTAAATAATTTGTAAAACACCAACCACTAAGCTAAAAAATCCATCAATTCTTTGTTCATTTGAAACCATGCATTATAAGCAATGCTGAATACATTCAAGTAATTTATCAATATAAATAGACTTTTTGCACTTATCTCTCAGCGCATCAAGTTCCTAGCTTCAAAATAAACAAAATTACTGTATTGTGTTGTGATTACTTGGAAATCCATTATGTTCATTCTCTATGAGTCCGACTGTGTTCAGCAAAAAATAGTAAAAATGAACCGGTCTAATTCCAATTCTTGTAAAACGGTTTCCTATTCCTGTCGCAAAATTAAGACGAATTATGGAGCCCGAGCGATTCGATTTCAATCGAATATTAACAAATTTATATAGTTCAGCTTAGTTTGAAATCATTTTTCTAATTTTATTTCAACAGTTTTCTGTCGAATTTTATGATTTTGATCGTTATGTGCATTGACAGGAAGCGATAAAATAAAGAAACACGTTGAGGGGATCACTAAGTTCGTTTTACAATATGGCGGAGTGCATCAATAATTCAATTCACTTCGCGATTTCAATATCAAATAAATTAAGAAAAAGTTTTAAAAGTGACAAATTTGTGATAGAAAATAAATTCACAAGCTTAAGTTTATCATGTGAAGTAGCCAGTTAAAGTGGAAAGTGATTTTTCGGCTCTGAAACATGCATTCTTGAATTGCGACGAATCAGAGGGATACGACGGAGGAGGGTACACCTACCCTAATACTTTCCACAGTACGTATTCGCACGCCACCATCGATAGAGATGCCATTTGTAGTCAATATTGAGACATTTTTTCAGTTTGGGATGGCATTTCTTATGAACTCCACCACCTTACTGGCTTTCATCTTCCAAATATCATCGGCTGTAAGATTTGCTAGCCAAGAACTTTCAGTCGATGTGTCTTAACATATCCGCTTTAGCACATTAAGTGCCTTGCAATTTCTACTTCAGTTTTACAAGACCGACACATTTTATTACTGAGTTTGCATATTTTATGTTTGTGGTAGTTGCGTGGACAGAGCCCGGTGAAAAAGTCTGAAATTATTTTAAGATCCCCTTTCGATAGACTTAGAAGTTCACAAGTTTTCTATGAGTCGGGCTTGATGAATCATTTAGATTGCGTTCACTTGTAAGAACAGAAGGAGATACTCCACAGAAAGGTTCCGGGTCAGTCATGTGCCCTTCTGATGTGATTTTAGAAATAGTTATAATTTTGTATAGATATACAATATTCTCGAAAAAAAATTTAAAAAACCTATATTTTTCCAAAGCGTTGTATCTCAAGAATATCTCGTAAAATTCAGTATTATTTTTCAAAGAATAATTAAAAGATTCGGAGTTTTTTTTACAATTAGGGGAGAGGCGGGCTATATGCGCATATTAAGGAAAGCGCTCATTTTCTCCCATATTCCAATAGATAGGAGTCTGAAAACTATATGTACATGAGCGGACATCTGTTTTTTATACGTTAGAGCAATTTTTCTGTTAAAATCTCTTACAGTTTTTGTGAAAATGATTTTATAATAAAAGAAGTCAAAGTAGCCGATTTCCGAAACTGGCGGGCTAAATGCGCATATTAATGTTTTTAGCTATATTTCATTAACACTTGCAATATTTTGAAATTATTTAATTGAAAATGGTAGAAACGGATGTTAAGCATACGTCAAGGCTGAAATCTTGGTGAAATTTTTAATATCATAAGTTTTTTTGCATGAAACATAGTTAGGTATGCCATATGACCATATTTCATGGTAATATTTTGTTCATATCGTATTTTCATTGGATCAGTATGAAGTTCTTCTTTTTTCGCTGTGAGATCGTGATTTGAGCGTAGATTTGATGTTTCAATTATTAAAAGTAAAAAATTTATAAGACTAATCTATTTTTCTAGATATAGGCATTTAACCTGCCTTGATATGGGCATTCAGAACCTGTCTCTTATTCCAAAATCTTATCATTTACAACTTTACCAAAAGCTTCAATTTGTTGAATTTCCGATTTCCAGATGAATAAGAAAGAAAAACCATTAAAATTTTTGTTCCCAGAATCTGTACGCACGATAATTAAAGATCAATATATTATAACAAAACTGACAAAAATCTTGTTTGAATTTTTAAATTTTTTCGACTTAATATAACAATTTGATTTTTTCATGCCATGTGTTAAAAGCGATTTACCCTCAAACTGCACTGATTAGATATGATGAATCTTCAGCCATATCGTCAATCGGCTGTATGCGCATATTACCCAATATGCGCATTTAGGAACACTTCCCCCTACGTTGGTTAGTTCTTCAGATATAAATGATTGATTTTATTCAAAACTGGATTAATTTTGAAATTTCTTAATGCCAAATCACCGAAAATAGTGGTGAAAGACAAAATATGACAAAATACTCAAGTTCACAAGGCAAAAATCTTCCAAAAATAGTTTTTGAAACATAGACACCAAAAATGTATCTTGTGAATTAAAACGACCCCGTTATCAGTCTTTTTTTTTCGGCAATCGCTCGAGTTGAACGTACGGAAGATTTTTTATGTTGTTTATTACCAACACAACTGAATTTCAAGATTCAGACATATAATATCGACGAAGATGCATCCAACTCCTCCACATAATAACAATAAAAAACGATCACAAACACACACACAGAATCTCGATGAAACTTGATGTTTCCTCGAAGATATTTCATTTTACTTAACTCTAAGCGTACATCTTTCGAGGATATGATGGCAAGCATCTTACAAATGCTACAAACACCAACCAACAGAATAGGTAAAATTTCGGATTCTCAAAAGTTAAAATTGAACTAAATTAGAAGAAAATATTTTCGAAAATAAATAAAATTAATGCTTCAAGGTTATGTCGATTGTCATTAATTTGTTGTTTGATTTAAGAACTTATATTTTGTAAGTTTTTAACAATTTTTAGTGTCTTTAAAAAAAAATTAAAATAGTTTAAATCAGTTTGAAAAATAGGTTTTTTTTTAAATATTTATCATTCAAATGATAAATTGAAGTATGTATTAATTATTTTTTAATTTTGATAATTTTGGTACCGTAAGCTCAATTGAAAATCGCTGAAAATGAGTAAAATCACGTCACAAAAAAAAATTGTCCATGTGCAATTTATTTAAAACCAGTATTTGTTCATAAGAGCTTTGTAAAAATAGCTTTCAGAAAATTAATTGACTGCTAGGATGAATAACTAAATTTATATCTTTCTTTTAACGTTCTATTAATGTTCAATTTTTTCTCCACATTCAATCGATAATTTTGTCAGACTGTTCAAAATAACTTCCTCAGTTTAAATGTGTTTGATAGATTTCTGCTAATTTTTCAAGTTTCGTTTCAGCATAACGTATTTTTCCGAAAAAAAAGATCTTCTGATGCATATTCGAACATAATCAATTCTGAATTAATGTATAATAACTCCAGTTATGGGAAAGATGTTAGACTTAAGTAAATCTTACTTTTCGAGTTGTGGACGTATGAATTTACATCAGAACTAAAATCCACATAATTTATTTTTTTTTAAATTCCTTTCACTTTATTCTTCATTCAAGCACAACGGTAAAAAATCTTTAAATAATTAACTCAATGAAAGTTAACTACCAAGACTATACGTTTTAAAAGTTCACAGTAAGAGGAAGAATGACCATGTCGGTTAAAATCCTCTCTAAATAAACAAATTAGAATTAGAATTTGAAAAGTTCACAGGTGTGAAAAATTTAGAAAAGCAAATAAATACCTAGTTTATGATCGGGACATTTTCTACGATGATTCTTTGTTCAACAAATGTATGCGCTGAGTTTAAACTCTTTTTTTTTTCAATAAAATTCACGACTTTCCCGGCAATTTACTCATTTTCTCGACATTTTCCCGCTCTTGCATCGCTTTTTTTTAGGATTTGATAGATTTATAGATGTGGGATAAAATAACCCATGAATAATTTTCCCGGTTCTATTTAAAATTCCAGGTTTTTTCCCAGTTTTCCCGGGCCCATTTTCAATTCCCGGTTTATTTGGTTTTTCCTGTTCACTGGCCACCCTGAATATGACTGTTGAAAAATTATTCGTATTCCTTCAGGCAACTTTGATCAGGGAGAGAGATAAAAAGTCAAATTTTAAATTTGATTTAAAAATTCAATTACTCAAATAAAAAACTTTTGTTCAATTAATAGAATAAACATCACATCACATCACATCATCAACATCACAGTTGTACCGAATAAGTTTTTCAATGACTGTTGCCCAACTTCATCGTTAATATAAGTCGCGAATGCCATAAAGATTTTAAAACGACTAGAATCGAAAAACAAAGTTAATAAAATCTGATACATATCTTCAATCGAATCAGAAGTCAGCAACAAAGATAAGTTTTTGAGCTTATAATCTCAGTTATGGTTCTCGAATCATCTTAGCCGTTCAGTAATATTGAAATGTGCTCAAGTTCACATCAAAAGAAAGCTTTATATTGTTTGTCTTGTCCACCTAATTTTAGTCGTTTTGAATTTTTCATAAAAAAATGGATAGGATAATGAAAAGTTTACGAGTTTTTGTTTCGTTCATAATTCGAAATATATTGTCGAAGTAACGTCTTGTTGCTATTGTATACATGTAGATATATATATATGAAAATATGTTTTCATTTGCATATTTACACAAAAGAAGCTCTCTTTAAAAATTTGTTCGACATGAAACTACTGAACAGTTTTTCTTCTACAGAAACCATTCTCAATATAGAAAAATGAAAAACAAGTATAGAAAAACTTTCTAATCTGTGCACAACTAAGATTACTTAGTTTTTAAAATGATAGCAGCCATTGTTGTTTTGAGAAGCTTCAGACGTGCGGCTCTAGAAAACACAGAGCTCTCGTTCGTTTACTCAACGACGTGCTCACATCTTAAATTTTTCAAGACCAACCGAAAAGAACAGTTGTAATTCGTGACCAGTCGACAAATTGAAATGCACTAGCCACAAGCCCTTA